>NW_009624610.1:7961-26442 GCF_000690535.1 Cariama cristata | reverse complement strand
CTGCGGCCACGGGGGGCTCTCGGTGAGCTCGGCTGCAGCTGCCTCGTACTACGCGAAACGAGGTGTTAAAGGCGTCAAAACTGAGCTTAAGGTGCGTTTTCATAACTTCACGGTGTTGAACGCCGAGACGCCGTTTTCAAACGGATCCCTTGTTGTGTTTAACGACTTGGGTTCGTTTCTGCACTTGTCACCGTGGGCGCTGTAAGTGAACAGAAAATGGGCTAACTCTGAAGTCATTTGAAGAACCGATTATAAAATCACTGTATTTTGAGTGATCGGTGGCTCAAATGCACTCAGTTCCTAGGGAAAGCGTAGGATTTTTACCAAAGTGGTTTTGGTTTTTTGTTTTGTTTTTTTTTTTTTTAATATACTACTTTCTAGAAAGAGGACTCTTAACACAGCAGCTCACGAAGATCACCCTGTGGTCGGGATTTTTCATATGTATTTTTACCTCCGATGACACCTTATAGGTGAGGCCATAGCAGTTTGGGTACGTGCACTTCTCTTTTCTGGCATGTGGAAGCTGGTGAAAGAAATCTTCTCTGCTGCCTCAGCACTAAACCCGGTATAAAGCACAGTGTGGCTGAGGATCTCTTGGCGTCTTGAGTTAAATTGTGCGGTGAGGGAGAGAAAGGGTAGGTTTTGGATCGGTGAAGTAAGGAGGAATAGTTTCTGTGGTCTGAACAGAGAACATTGCGGGCTGCAGGATCCTCGTAGGCAAAGAGAGAGTATCTGCTTTTTGTAATATTCCTCTGCTTCCACTTTGGTCACGTAGAAAATAAAATTCAGAAATCATTAAAACTGCAGTAGGAAACTTAGTTCCAACCTTTTCTGGACATGTCTACTACTTTGTGAGCAGATCCACGTGCCTGTAATCTTGAAACCTAAAACTTGGGAAAAATAAATGTTTGCCTTCTCTTATTAATATGTTCTCATTTTCCTGAAAGAAGCTGTGGTTCTGTTAAGGGATTGGGTTACTGCCAAACCCTGCGCTTCTCTTGATAATTCTGCTGATAATTCTTTCTACGCTGCTTTTACGGGGCTAGGTTACCTGTAGGGCGATGTGCGTTATACTTACATGTTGCAATGACAAAGAAATCACACAAAAACATGTCATTTTTGTATTTGCTACATTTCTGGTTAGTGGCTGCTTTAGTTACCGGCATTTTTGGTTCTCCCCTGGCTCTCTCTTTCCATGTGGGCATTGTGTTGCTGAAGGGAATCAGCTTAGTGGCCTTGTGAGTCCCAGCGAGGCTGACTTAGCCCTTTGGCTTGGCAGGGATGGATCAAGTGAACTGCACCCATGCTACTTCTGTTGCCTTTTTCTTTTCGAGTGATTTTAACTGGAGGATTTAGCCATTTGCTGTGGATATTCAAGGTTTCTTTTATCACACTGTGTAAGAGTAGGAGTTTGTACCATGTCCCTAAAGAAAATTCTACTTTGTCTTCTGCTGCTTGCCTCGCTTGGATGGAAAGTGGATGCCCTCGATACCAGAGGTATTTGCGTCAGTGTGTACACAAATATGTATGAAGACCTAATGAAAGGGCTTGGTGCAAGAGCTTGTCTTTTTTGTCATCGTTGTTTGCTTTTTTCCAACTATATAATACTGATTTATAGCCACAAAGTGCTCTTACAAGTCCTGGAAACTCCCGCTGGCTTTAAGTGTCTTCAGCTCAGCCAAGCTGTCCTATTGAAGCACAGCGAGACTACTTGTGTAACTGATAAAGGATCGAACGCGTAATTTGCAGAGTGCTTTGCAATCTTTTTGGTAGAAGGTGGCGATAAATGTAGGATGCTGTTAAGCTGATTATAGTGATTAGAGTATTTCACAACTTGATATTTCACAACTTTTTGTATTTGTAGTATATTTCAGTCTCTGAATGCATCTGGGTAAAGAGATGAAAAGAATGCTTATATACTGGGGAAGGGGTGTGATGGTGGTGGGAACTGCTTTTTGTGGCACTTGGGTTTTTTTTAAATAAATAATTATTTTAAACTATTACCAATTCATTAGAATATGCTGAGTTTGTGATTATTTCAGAAAATAAAAAAACCTCCCTTCTCGCCAGTCTGCAGTGAACTAACATTATGCTTGCACTGGAAAGAAAACGGTTTGAACTGGTTTAAAAGTCAGATTTAAACAATGTTAGCTTGAACTGACTTGAAAGCTGAAGTGTATGTTTTAACAATAGAACCAAAATGTATTAAGTTGCCTAAGCTGGTAGGACAACATTTTCTACAGATGTCCCACTTTCGCCTGTGGGCAGAAGGTCCAAGTTGTCTTGGAGCTTTCTTGTTCCCAGCAATCTCAACACGTTCAGAGTAAATATTTTTCTTTCTTTTTTTTTTTCGTATACTACAGCATAAAAGGTTCAACTCCAGTTTTTCTATTTTTTTTTTTTTTCCCAGCCCTCCGCTGAGGGTGTTTCAAACTAGTGTCAGGGTTTATTTCAGCAGTAACATGGCAGTAGGTCTTTTGGCTTCCCTTGTCAGAGAAGTTCACTGCCAAATTGAGTTGAGGTCCTTTTGACCAGTTTCCCTGTGTAGTCTATAACTAATCGGCAGCTTCTAGGTGGTGTTTTCAGATAACACTCTGAGAGGAAAGACACCTTCTGAAACCTCTTGAGGGTAAGAGTTGTTCCGTTAATTCACATTTTCTAGTTCCACGTGGGAACTGGAGTAAGTTGCGGCTTGGTAGTATCGTGTAGGACGTGCTAGAGGTTTTGTAGGGGGTAGGCCAGGGAGTGCGTGTAACTCTGGGTTGGATTCAGAGCATGAGCAGGTCAGTTGTACTCTTAAACGGCTTTACCTTTTTATATGGGCTGGTGTATTCCAGCTGAGTTTGGTCAAATTAATCCTGATTTGTACTGAGTGTGAGTGAGATCAGAATTAGGTTTCTGGGCTTTTTGTGTTGACTAATCCTTGCAGTGCACTGAATCAGAATATGAACCCTGTGAAACTGGGGCAGCTAATTTTGAAGAACTTTAGGAATGCTTTTCATGTGTTCTAACAGGTGGCTTTTTTCTTTCTTCTTTTTTTTCTTATGATTCAAGTAAAAGACCAGTGTTGGTTCTTCAGAATGACTCTCTCTACTCTCAGAGACGTCCTTACACCAGTGAAGATGAGGCCTGGAAAACCTTTCTTGAAAATCCCCTTACAGCAGCTACCAAAGCTATGATGAGCATCAATGGTGACGAAGACAGCGCAGCTGCCCTCGGACTGCTGTATGATTACTACAAGGTAGATTGGCGTGGGTGCCCTCCGGCAGCCAGCGGAGCTCTTGTTCCACCTGTGGAAAAGGTGTCACTTGCTAGAGGATTTTACAGATGCTGTAAATATATCACAAGGACTTTAAACTATGTGGTTTTCAAATGGAAAAAATTCCATGTCTCTCTTTCTGAAAATTGGTTTATTTTTAGCTCGGTAAAATAAGATCCTCTTAGATCTTAATGTGATGGGTCAAAAGCTTCAGCAGCACTTTGCCTGTCGACTCCAGGTTCTGCGGGAGGCAATGTATTATAGAAATGGCCATGAAGAATGAGACTGTGGGAGCATGTCCCTGTCTGACTGTAAATACACATGGAGAAAGAAACCTCTCTCCTTTTGCTTCTGGTGGGACCGTTGGCTTTTGCTGGGGCTTTGATGTGCTACCTTAGTCTCAGCTGATACTAAGCTATAACTACAGATTTTTGGTGGTGTGTGGGGTGGAAGTGTTCATCTGAAGGAGTTGCTGTCTACATCCCTCTAACCTTCAGCTGCCATAATCTGTTAATCCTTTGACAGCTGTGGTTGTCTTCCCCAGCTTTCACAGTCTTCTCAGAGACATGCACCCTCCTAGATGCTCACAGGTGAATTGGACACAGTCAGAGAACCTTTTGGTTTGTGTGGACTACATTTTGCTGAGCTTTCTTTCCTAAGTACCAGAAGTCTAAGCCAGGGTAGCTATCTCCAGTCCACGTCCAAGTCAATGGACTCCAGCATGCATTTCCAGGCAGGGAGATGTTGTGCTCGTGTTAGACGCCTGCGTTACGGTAGCCTGGCTCACCCAGGTGGAGATGACTTTTTTCTTTGCTGAGCGTGCAGGGAGGCCAGGAGGCTGACTTGGCTGGCGTGCCTGACGCTTTGGCTAATGTCTTTTAACAGTAGTGAGTGCAATTGCCACCGTCAGTATGTTCTTCAAGCACAAGGAAAGATTACCTTGTGCATACAAAATTCTTGCCTGCCCTTTCAAGAGTTGAACGTGTCTTACGTATCAAAATATTCCTGTAATGCTTAATATGGAGATTAGCACTCCACACACACGCATGACAAAATGCCACAAACTCACTGGTGTGGATGTTATTCAGCTAGTTTTGTGGGAAAACTGGCTTTCTGCTTTGTGCCCGTGCTTGCTATACTTTTCGGGGGCGGGGAGGGGGGACCTAAACAAACCACCAACACTACCCCCCAAAAAAAACCCCCACAAAACCAATTTTGACCGGAACAATTTTAATCCACAAAATCAATTTTGATTTCTAAACCTGTAGATTACAAAGAGAACGTTGATGTTGATCCTTCACGCTTGGCAAAGCAGAAGGGATTTGCTGTACATTAATGTCTAATTCGGGGTTTCCTCTTATGTTTGGGTATCAGTGGGTGTACAGAAAAATCAGTGGAAGAACAGGTATGCTGCACACTTGGGTGAAGCAAAATGGCTAGAGGTTGAAAGATTTATTGAAGGCTGTTATGAAGTAATGCTAGAAGGATGTTATGAAGTAATGCTAGAAGGACAACGTCTAGGCATTTCTGATACGCCCCCTCTGCAATAATAAAGACAGTTGATGAGATCACCTTCGTATTAGAAAAATAAAACCAACCAAAAAAAATCCAACAAAGCCAAACAACTCGAGTTTTCTTGCTTTTGACTAATGGGCTACCCTGATAGCTCAACTGTGGTTCATAAAGCCTTATGGGAAACAAATTTTTGATCAGCGTCTAGAGTTTGGGAGTGTTGGCCAAACACAGCTTGGAAGACCCTTGTTTTTCAGTGACTGGTTAGTGTTGGCCTCCTAGCAGTCTCCAGCTAGAGGTTCTCCAAATTTTGCTGGTTACTGTGGAAATCCAACAATTCTGGTGTTATTGGAGATTCCAGGTTATGTGAAAGAGCCAGGACTTAGGTTTTAGTCGGGGACTGTTTAGACAAGTATCCTGTTCACCCAGGTGTGCCATCAGCCTTTGAGTTAGCAGTAAAGTTGTGGTTCCCTGCGTTGCACCCAGGCTGGCAAACGCAGGCAGTATCTGAGCAGGTTTCAGCGAAGGAAGGTGGTGGAAGTTTACTCCTCCTTACATCAGAAGGTGTTTGCTTTGCTCATTCGGGAGGTGCGTCGAGGGTGACAAAAGTCCTGGGGACTACGTGGGTTTGCAGAGGAGCTTGTGTGGACTTGCTGTGCGGTTGAGGAGACCTGAGCACCACGGGCTTGTGCCAGTGGCGACAAGAGCCGTTTGGGTTGCTGGGGTGCCAGCTGTGTGCTCCAGTGAACCGAACCACTGCAGGTCTAAGGGTTCACCACCTTCTGTGTGCCTTGGCCTTGCAGTGCAGCCAGGAAAATGGCAGGTGTCTGTGTGTGGATGAGGTAGCTCGTGTCATTGGCGTTGTGGTATGTGGTGTTTTCAGGGCAAATCCTGTCCATGGCATAAAATATGAGGAGCAGTATTGTTCTGCCTTAAATCCAGAGCGCTGGTGGTTACCTTTTGTTTATAAAAGATGTAATATAGTTTGGGCCAGTGTGTTGTATGTGGCCATGCACAAAAATGAGCTGTAGCATCCCAATACGCTTATTGGACCTGATCTTCCCTGAATTCCCTGGTCTCCAAGGAGAAAGGAAAGCCTCAAGTGGTCTTTGAGGAAGTGGCCTAGAGAGCACGTGTTCTTGGGGAAGGGGCTGTGGAGCAGCATCCTTTTGCAAGCCTTGAACTCATCCAGCTAGCTGAACTCCGCCAGCCTGCGGAGGAGAAAACCTTCACCGCCAGCGCAAACCTTGGGGACTCTCCTCTTGATCCTGCTCACCCTGGTCCTGGTGCTCCAGCCAGGGATGGATGGTTTTCTGCACTGGTTTTCCCATCGCCTGGCACTAGCAGGAGCCCAGGGCTGGCACAACTGGCTGAGTCGGCTACCTGGGGATCTGTGGGGCATCGCCTGGGGCAGGCCTGGCATCCCAAAGCCGTGTGAACATCGACCAAGCTGTAATGCTAATAATGGCTGGTACCAGAGAGCAGTGCTTTCTTGATTTGACAAGATGGCTGTGTTTTGGGGAGATAATTTTTTTTATTATTTGGAAGAATGCAATTATAGTATGTCTTGCATTTCCCAGGTTCCAAGGGAGAGAAGATCTTCGACAGCTAAACCAGAGGTAGAACATCCTGACCAAGACCATAGCAAAAGGTATTGGGTTTTATTATTGCTTGTCTGCTTATCTCCCTTTCGTCCTAGACCACCAAAGCTGCTGAAGGAAGGTAACTTGCTGTACTGCAGTGTTGTGCTGGAAGAGAGAAATTGTTTGCTTTTACTCTGTGCCCCAAATTCCCGTGCTGCCCCAGGAACAGGATGTGGATTGGACCACAGTGTGGAGAGCTGAGGCCCAAACTGCTTCTCATCGCCATCCATCTGCTTTCTATGTACTGGTATCATACAGTCAGCGTAACAGAAGCTGCTCTCTTTAACACTAGGCACAGCCTGGTAGCACAGGCACCCCTTCCCAAGGCTGCGGAGGTGACTGGTGACCCTTTTATTTTTGCATATGGTTGCCTCGGTTGCTTACTGCTGATTTTATTCTCAGGTACCAGCAGCATTGCTTCTTCATGCACAGGCTGATAGGGGTGGAAGGACTTCAAAGTGCTTGTGATTTAGTTTTGGTTTTGCGTTGTTTGTGGACTTCTTTTGTATCCTCTAGAACTCCTTTCTTTCTTCCTCTTCCTGCCCTCCCTCTTTTGTGCCTCCCCAAGCAGAAGATGATACTGATTAAGTAAACTTTACAAATGTGAGGTTCATTCAAGCCAAGCTTCCACTCCTACCGTCCTCTTCCTTTGGACAGACTAGAATGCTTTAAGGACTTGAGGTGAGGTTTTGTACTCTGGTCGAGCCAATTGAATGACTTCTTGTTGGGAAGAGCAGTTTGGTTCCCAGCCATGAGTTCCCACTGCTCCCCTTGTACCAGCTCTGGTCTTCCACTGACCCATAACCTAGCAGGAAAAAAAAAGGTGGCTAGTTTCCTGCCAGTGGAACAAGCCAAACTGGCTCACCAAGGGGATGGAGGAGTGTCAGAATTGGTGCAAAGGAGAGGGCAGGACCATGTGGGGAGGGAGAAAGGGAGGGCAGGCTGACTTAGTGGCTGCTAGCTAGGAGGTCGGCTCAGCCACAGATCTGTGTTGTCCTGGCAGGAATGAGTGTGGTGGGGTGAAGAGTGGGAAGTTGTGCAAACCACTCCCGGGAGTCTTGGTGTGGATTTTCTTGGGGGTTTGTGCATGAAAGAGGGGTGTGATTTCCCTATTAGTGCTTCCCAGGTGATGTGCAGTCCTAGGGCAGAGGAGCAACCATATTGCTCTCAATCCTTCTCCGTCTGCCAAAGAGGAGTTTCATGGAGCCTGTGTATGCCGATGTGTGGTGGGAAGGGCCTCAAAGCACTTAGTTTTGGACTGCTGTTTTCCAGGCTGTGAGGATCTGGGCTGTGAAACCTCACCCTTTGCTCCAGTGTAATTCATCTCCACAGTGGGGTTGTTAGCAGTGAGTGAGGTTTTCTTTTTGAATGAATTTCTCAGTTTTTCGGGTTAGGATAGAGCTGTTTTGCACAAGCAGGAGTGTTGGTGTCAGTTGTCCTTGTCCAAAAGGCTGAGAAGTATTTCTAGCTCTTGTTTAATGAGAAAATGAGCTGTATAACTTAGGCTTTTTTTTTTTCCCTCTTTGCCCTTTAAAGGAACAGCATCCCAAATGTGACGGAACAGTCACTCATTTCTGCTGGAGAAAATAGAGTCCAGGTTCTGAAAAATGTGCCTTTCAATATTGTCCTTCCGCACACACCACAGATGGGCATGGACAAGAGAGGCCACCTTACAACCCCTGACACAACGGTCACTGTTTCAATTGCCACGATGCCAACCCATTCCATCAAAACGGAGACGCAACCCCATGGCTTTGCAGTGGGCATCCCACCAAGTGTCTACCACCCCGAGCCCCCCGAGCGGGTGGTGGTCTTCGACAGGAACCTCAATCCTGACCAGTTCAGTTCCAACACCCAACCTCAAAACTCCCAGAGACGAACGCCAGACTCCACCTTCTCAGAGACTTTCAAGGAGGGCGTGCAAGAGGTACCAAGAGAGGCAGTCGCTGTGTGGGTGTGTGCGTGTCTTGACCTGGATGGAGAGATCCAGTTCCATCTTTAATTGTTCTTGTTATGTGAGCCAGAAATCTGTCCAGTGATTTAGGAACAGAAGACTTTCTCAGAAAGGTGCATAAGTATAACTTAGTAAATAAAACCCTCACAACATGAAATCGTTATCAAAAGCAAATGACTAATCTTACTAGTGAGAGAACATTTGGCTTGCAGAGTGTGGAAATAGTTATTTTGATCCATAGCACTGGGCCAGGTTTTGCAAGAGTTTAGCACTCTGTGGTGCCTTTGCAGGTACTGAAGTGACTATGTCTGTAAGCTTCCTTACTGCCAGTTTCTAGGTGTGGTGTGTGTCAGTGGAAAGCAGGTGGTTTAGGTAGAGGCCTTAAGTGAGAGTTAAACCTGGGTGAAAATCTATGGGTTTTGTTTCATGATACCAACTGAAAACAACAGCGTTAGCTGTGTGTTGATTTTTAAGCCAGACCTCAAGGAACTGTGTAGTTATGCCCTTTCTTAGAGATTTGCGAAAGCTTTAAAATGTCACTCTAAGCTGACTCAGAAGGCTTGTGAGATGTTGTGCTTACTTGACACCCAAAAGTTTCGAATTAAAACCCTGCTCAAGTGTCGTGTTTGTACAGTCCGAAAATCAGTTGTTATCTGATGATCAGTTTGCCTGCTAGAAGTTCTGTGGTAAGAAGTATCTGTTTAATCTTGACTTTTCTTGTTGCTGCTGTGTTAATTGTTGTGTTGTTTTGTGTCTAATGCAGGTTTTCTTTCCTACTGAACTGAATCTCCGGATGACCAACATGAATTCAGAAGATTATGTTTTTGACAGCATTTCTGGGTAATGCTTTAAGGCCCCTGTTCGCCTATGTCCTCCTGTTCTCTTACAGTTGTCCACGAGCGAGCAGTACAGCTTATGCCCTTGTGCACCGAGTCTTTGTCAGGCACTGGGGAGGCTGTGGATCTCAAAACCACAACAGTGTCTACTCATTTGAATTCCACAGTTGAAAATCCTACCTGTATCTTTAAGGAAAATGACTTTAAGGAAAACTACATGCAGGGTTGGAAATACCACCCAGTTTTAGTTGCTGTCCTTGTACCAACTCCCTGTCACGTGTGAAAATGCAATGCTGTCTGTCAGCTCTGCAGTGGTCTTGGAGTTGGCTTCCAGCTGTGTCCCTCTCCCTGGCCTGCTTGCCTTGCTCTCTCCCTGCTGGAAATCTACAGCAGAAATACGAAGCATGAAACTCATCTGAACTCTAAGGGAAGGGAATAAACTAGTTGTTTGGTTAGTCGCAGTTGACCAAGAGGGGAAAAGGAGAAGACTCTGGCCACTGAATGGCTTATTAGCTTGTGAATTTAATTTAATTGCTAATAGATACTTTTCTGTTCTGTGAGAGCAGCTTGCTGCTCTCAGCCTGTAAGGGAGCTTCCACTCTTGCCTGCTGATGTCTCTTAGGATTTAGCTTGCCAAGAACTTCTCTTAAATATTCATTCATGAAGGAAATGATTGAAAAAGGGGCTCATCCTGTTTTCCAACTTCCTTACCTGTTGATGGTTTAGTGAGTCAACTAACGACTTTGGAATTTCTCCAAATAAAATGTGGAACATTTAATCGGCTTTCCAGGAAAATGCCTTAGCAATCACTGCCTTCTTCGGTCCGTAGGAATAACTTTGAGTACACTCTGGAAGCCTCCAAGTCCCTCCGACAGAAGCCTGGGGACAGCACGATGACTTACCTGAATAAAGGTCAATTTTACCCGATCACGCTGAAAGAAGTCAGCAGCAGTGAAGGAATCCATCACCCCATCAGTAAAGTCCGAGTGAGTGGCAGCTCTTGTGGTTTCTTGGGAAAGAGGGTGTGGGCAATGGTAGCCTTAAACTCTCCCAAAGTGCAGTAATCTAAACCAGCGCATCAGCACTAAGGCCGGCTTACCCACTCTTACGTCAGTGTTCGTTCCTTTGCTGTCCACCTACTTCCAGACCAACCCATCCTGGCTCAGTCTGTTAAGAAGTGGTGTCAGCACTTGTGTAAAGATGATGCAACACTTGGAATGAGATCCTTGAACTCCAGTTAGGAGAGCAGTTCTGCTCATTTCTGTTTGACCCAGAAAGCGCTGCTGTCTGCCTTCCTACTTAGCAGCGGTGTGCCAGGTATACTGTGGGGCATCAAGTTGGAAAGCCTAAAGCAAAAAACTTGATAGCAATGAGAACTTCCAAAACAAATGTACTCTCTGGCCTTTTCTCTTTCATGTGTTTGCATTTTATTTATTTATTTTTTTAATCCTACCCCCTCCCTCTCGCCTTTTAGAGCGTCATCATGGTTGTGTTTGCTGAAGACAAAACGAGGGAAGATCAGCTCAGGCACTGGAAGTACTGGCACTCAAGACAGCACACAGCCAAACAAAGATGCATTGACATAGGTAAGGAACACTGTCATTGCTGATGTCAAACTCCAGGCCTAATTCCTTGGCAAGGTTTGGCTTTCTTGCTAAAGCTTTGTTATTTTAAGGAGCCTTTGGATCATGCACTCTGCTATCCAATGCTTTGCTGAAAGCCCAGATAGAGCTTTTGATTGCTTCGAGCTAATGCTGTAGTTTTTAAGACTCCTTAAAAGAGGCTGATTTTTTGGAGGATTTTGGTTGATGAACAGACTGAGTTTAGGGTTTCACATTGGGAGGTCTAACACCCCATGTCCAAACTGCAGTTGCTTTGGCATATCCTGGTGCTTGTAGCTAAATTGCAGCTTATAGACTCTGTGGCTGTCCTAAATGTTGTGTTTCTTCAAAGGACAAGATCCTTGTAGAAATACCTCGACATTAATGATCCTCCTTCCCACAGCTTCGTTCACAACTGGTCTTTGATACAAGTAAAAAAAGAAAACACTGCAAATTTCCACTTGCCTCCAGACAAGGCTGGGGCTGGCTGGCTTCCAGCCTTCTCTGGCTGAAGGCTGGGTTGTACTCCTCGTCCCTTCCTTCTGTGAATAAAAGCAGGGATTAATCACTTGGCTCTTAAAGCAGACGCGCATGCAAATCTTTGTTTGTTATTGAAGGAGTTTTATTGAGAGCTTATGCCCTTGCTGTACAGGGTAGAGTTTCCCGCACATGGCAGGTTACGGCACAGGCCATGCGATATTTGGGCTGTCTGCCTTTGTCACTGGAGTTTCTAGTTTGGACTCTGCTCCGAGTCCCATTTTCCGTCTTCCTCCTGTTTGTTGATTTTTGGGTTTTTTTTGTATGAGAACCTTTTCCAGCCTTCTTAATGATCCAATCTTAAGTTCAGTTCAGCTTCTTTTGCCCCTAAGGGGTTGCTGAGGAGTTGCAGTTTCTGGCTGCTTTGTGTGATTAAGGACTCCAGATGGTATCACCTCTTCCTCTCCTTCCTGTGTCCTTCTCTCTAACAGCTGACTACAAGGAGAGCTTCAACACCATCAGTAACATTGAGGAGATCGCATACAACGCCATATCCTTCACTTGGGACATCAATGAGGAAGCAAAGGTATGTGACCACTTGTCGTTTTAGCAGATTCAGGGGCTGGGAGAGGGGAAGGGTGTGTGGCCTACCCTGGTGATTAGCATGTAACAAGTTTGTTTACGCTCTTACATTAGGCAAAACCTTCTGGCTATTTCTTAAGAGGGTTTGCATGTGCAACCGCAGAGAGCTTTGCAACTGCTTTAAGGTTCTTGGCAGAACTGCCTACCTGACAGACAAGTACTGACAAAAGGAAGCGCTGAGCGTTTCCAGAGCAGATGAAGTGGCGCAGGAGGTGTGATGGAGCGTAGCTGGGCTTGGCAGTGAGCAGAGTCTCCTGGAGGATCCCAACAGGAGGCGGGGGGCAACTTCTAGGGGGTTAAGGCTTTGGCAATGGGCTTCCATTTAGCAGAAGAGGGAGTAGCCGCTGCCGTTGAGCTCCCAAAGCATGCGTTGCTGAAACCACAGACCCCAGCACCCAGTGACCTATTTCAAGCTGGAGCAGCCTCCTGGTGAGCTCTGGTTTGATCTTTTTTCAGAACTGCAGACACTACAGTAAGTGTGTAAGTAGGGACAGCTTCCCTAGCTAGTAGCTAACTGCAGCTGTTTCAAAAGCTGGAGTGGCTTCAGAAAGGCCCGTGCATCTTCTGGGTACAAGGACAGCAGGTCAGAAAGTGGAGTCGCCTCAGTTCCAAAGGCAGTTCCCACTGGTTTGTTGCTGGAGTCAAAGTGCAGGAGTTTTCTTTACAGAGTTTCATTACTGCCTGGGTTTTTGTTAAAAATTGGAAACAATTTCCTTCAGTTTTTGGAGACTGGCTGTTCCCTTGCTAGTACGTCATATGGTAGTTGCCAGCATCATGGGGAGAACTAGTGATGGCTGCAAAGTGCCACATGTAGGGAGAGCCTAGCTTGGGGGACACACGAGCTCTTGGCAGAGGACGCGAAGGTCCTTCTCTGGAGCTGTGTGCGCCACTATGCTCTGCAGGAGGTACAAGGGGTGGTGTCATCACAAGCTTTGCTCTGTGCTGCACAACAGCAGTGGAGAAGAGAGACGGGAGAGGTGGTATGGGGGCTGTTGTTGGGTTTCAGCTCTGTGGGAGAAGTTCGGGATGCTTGGCAGGCAGCAGCGAGGAGCTGTGTGTGCTGCTGCTGAAAAGGCTGCCTTGCACATTGTATGACATCACTCCTGAGGCTGGCGTTGGGTGCCAGCCTTCCCTGTTCACTGGATTTGGCTTCAGTTGAGTTGAAAGGGATGCCAGGGAGGGCTTTACCTGCTGGAGGATGCTAAAAGGCTGGCATGATTTTTGAAGCATGAAGCACTTTGCTGTGCGAATAAACAGGTGAAGCTTCAGAAGGGCTGTCAAAAGGAGGCAGTAAGTATTCCCAAAATGCTATCCTGCTCCCATAGCCAGTGTAACATTCAAGGAACCTAGGTAGTCAGTGTCCACAAGGTACTCAAGGGCTTAGGATTTGCACACAAGGATGGATCATGCAGACAGAGCGATGATTTCAGATCCCCAAGTTGGAAACACTTGGCAGCTCTGCAGCTGCCTCTCTGCTGGCTGAGCCACCCTACAGGAATAGGGACAGGCCACTAACCCAGGAGCAGGGCTTAGAGCTGGTGCCAAGAACCCTGTGGCTGCCCAAGGAAAGCCATCCCTTCCCACCAGGTGACAGAGCCCAGCCCTATGAGGCAGGTGGTTGTTGCCCAGCTACTCTACAGACCCCTGGATGACTTGTTTCAGTCTATAGTGAGATTGCCAACAGCAGCTTGAAAAGGTCTAAGGATCCTCATGGGGATATTTCAGCTCAGGGCTGAACTTCGTGGGATGAGGTGGTGTGGGGGAGGTGTGAGCCAGACAGGTTTTGTAGCTACAGAGGCAAATTTGCTTCCAGATTCATGGTCTTAGTGTGCGAGATCCATATACTTTGAGCGTTGGTTTGTATGAACCTGAAGAGGGGACTGTTGACACCAAGAGTGCAAGTCTTGGCTCCTGGGATTAGAATTGTATTAAGACAAAAAATACTCTGGACTTTAGTGTTCAAAGAATTGGCAATTTTAGCAAGTGCTCTGTATGTTTAAGTCTCTGTTTAACTTTTTTTTTCCTCCCCCTAAGTGGGTGCTTTTTGTCAATGGTTGGATTTCTCACCAGTAGAGCTGCAGTTCTTTCTCAACTCGTGTGATCTTATCAGGAGATGCCTGAGCCAATTTCAACAATTTTTATTGCATGGTTCATTTACCTTGCATGCTTTCTCTCTCCCCTCCTGTCCCACTCTCTCATTTCCTCCCCCCGACTTTTTTTTCTCCCCCCACCCCCCGACAATAGTCTTGGAAGTATGTGAAGAGAGCTGAGGTTCTGATGCTACAGAAAGTTCTCCACAGTAATAAATACAGTGTCTCACATTTAATAACAGCAGCAGTGTTGCCTGGATGGTATGTTTAACCATCCAGCAAGCCTTGATTATTAGAAATTTGCTTCCTGAGCCCTGGAGTTAATTGGACCAGAGCCAGATGATTCTTCTGGGGTTGTTGCTTCTCCTGTTTCCCTCTTGCTCCCAGTTTTCTGTGGGAATGATTTGATCCTGTGCAGAGGTGTCAAATGGGAGGTGATGAGGCTCTGCATCTGGAGCTTCTGATGTAATTACTCATTTAGGCACCCAGGGCTCTGGGGGTGTGTTGGATTTAAGGTAGAAATATTGGACCAGAGCCAGATGATTCTTCTGGGGTTGTTGCTTCTCCTGTTTCCCTCTTGCTCCCAGTTTTCTGTGGGAATGATTTGATCCTGTGCAGAGGTGTCAAATGGGAGGTGATGAGGCTCTGCATCTGGAGCTTCTGATGTAATTACTCATTTAGGCACCCAGGGCTCTGGGGGTGTGTTGGATTTAAGGTAGAAATAGCGTATTATCACAAGAAGTTGCCCCTGGCAGCTCTGGGACCAGGTACTTGCCAACCACTAGCCCTGGTTGTGGGGCTGTACAGAAATATCATACCTCTGCTGCTTTGCCCATCCAGGAGGGTGTCACCTGCTTGAGAGAATGCTTTGCCAGTCCTCTTGGGGCACTTCAGGGATTTTGTAAAATACAGCTTCCCAATGAAGAAACACTGTTTTCAGGCGATGAGAGTGATGTGCTCCCTTCGTAGCAAGGAGAATGTGTAAATTTTGCAGCTGCAGAGCTGGGGCATGAAAAGGAGGCTTGAGATGCCTTCAGCAGTCAGTATTTCCTAGTTGCGTTGTGCTGGGAGAGCTGAGGGCAATGCCAGGGCTGTGGATGCCGGATGCAGCAGGCAGGTCTGGCTCTGCACGGATGGAGCTGTCACACAGCTGGCTGCGTTGGCATGCTCTTTGTGAGCCCATGTGTGTAGAAACCAGGAGTATTTCATGCATGACAGGCACTTTCTGCTCTGGGACCAGACGGTGTCCATGGGTTTCGGAGCAAATGCTACGTGCTGCTTTCTGGCAGCTCCTCTCTGCCCTCTTCTGTTGCTTTGGGACATCACAGGAGCTGCTGGAAGTTAAGTATTCTCTGACCTTTGCGAGAGTGTGGTCAAGCTGGAAAAGGGCCCAGGATCCAAAGCCTCCTTGCTCTGTGACAGTGAAGGAAGCCGAGGGTGGGGAGGAAGGCCAGTGCTATGAAAGGGAAAGACAGACTGCCCTGAAGGGGTGCTCCTGAGACTGGAAGGAGAGCGAGGTCAGGTTTAGAAAGATTGACGGGAGATGCTACGGAGTGGGGAAGTGGTGATTTGGGTGGGCTTCCAGGTGTCTGTGTTAGAGGTGAGGTCTGACCCCACCACCTGACAGAGCAGGGGAGGGGAAGAATTCAATGGGGAGACAATGATGCTTTGTGAAAAGAAAGAGGGAGATGGTGAACTGGGAAATTAGTTGATGAACTGGTGAGTTATGGGATACTTAGGAAAGCCAGTGCAGCTACTCAGTCAGGAGCCATCCTGGTTGGGTGGAAGTGTGATCTGATGAGTCTGACAAAGATGTGTAGCTGATACTCACTTACATGCAATAGGTAATGCTGGAGTTACCCTGAGGCTTGTGGAGACTTCAGACAGTTTTCCACCCAGTCCCGGACGTCTGCTGTGTTGGGCAGACAGTCAAGGTGGGGTTCTTCTCCAAAGCTTTTAGATGTCTGAACACAAGCTCATCATCTTTCACTTCGGTGACTGCATTAGGGACGTGGTGTCTAGAGGTGGGATGGAGCTTTCTCTGGAAGTGCCTGCCCTTCCTCATTGCCTGAGCAGGCTTGGCCATCTTTAAAATCAGGGGGTTTTAAAGGCAGGGAAGAGGAATCCTATCCTTGCGGCCCTTTTTGTGTCTTTGACCTCTGTGTGTCAATCAGGAGAAGTGTTTGTAGGTTCCAGTAGTGAGTTTTAGAGGCTGGGAACGATCTCTTCCCACATCTGTACAGCATGCCCAGTTCTCCTTCTCTTGGTTGGTACCCATTAGAGGTCTTTTAATGAAGATTGCTACTACGTGGATGGTTAAATGCACATTTCTTTCGGGTGTTTCCTGCTACTCCATGATACTGGCTGTTGTCCTGTTACCTCTGTTGTGTTACCCGTTAGGCTGTGAAGCAAATTCTCTGTCCCTTAACTCTGGCCCGGGGACATGACCTGCTCTCAGGTCAGTGGCAGTTGAACAATCTGGACAGATTGGTTTCCCCAGAGTTAACTGGCTTTGCTGGATCTCGCTTTGGTGAAATCCCATTTGAGCTCCTTCCCTGTGGAGCTGGAGGGTTTGGACCTCATGTCTGAACAGGGCAAGTTGTTGTCTGCACGGTGATTGCCAGAGCCTCCTTGCCCCATGTTTGTAGTCCTAACAGGGCAAAGACCCTGCCGTTGTACTGGGGCACCCTTCCACCCTTGGCAGTGGGTCCCTTCTGAAAGGTAGTGTTGCTCCCAGCAGCTCCTAGGGAAGGGCCCCCGTGGAGGTCTTCTGTCTGGCCTGCTTTAGGCTGCATGCTGGGACAGTAGCCAAAAATGATGTCACTGCACATTAAGGGCTCTATTGTCCTCCCACTCCTTCCCTCCGGGAGGAAAAAAAAAAAAGGCATTGTAAGCCAGATGCTCTGTGTGAAAAGACCCTTTCTACTAAAAAGGGATCCATGGTGAGGGTGTAATGAGCATTTTGAGCTGGAGAGTATCAGGGTACAGCTTTTTGCTGTGTTTCCACCAAAGGGAAGGTGCTGTGGTATCTCTTAAGTGACGACCTGCATGACAGTGCGGTTAAACAGTGCTGGTTTTTTTTTTCCCAAGAAAGGTGGAATGGTCCCTGTATTAAGGTAATTTGCGGCTAATTTGGGTTGGCCTTTTGAAATTGCAGATTGGGCAACGAGGGTGGTCTTCTGGCAGGTCCTCATGTGTGTTGACTGAAGTTCTTGGGCAGGATTTTTTGTTCAGATGAGCTCAGTTTTTGGAGAGGGTGGATCTCTTGCTACAACTTGAAGTAAGGCTGGGGTAAACACTGCTGATTTATTTTGAGAGTTTATTCTAGCATAATCCTCACTTGAAATTCTTCCTACAATGAACACCAACTTTTTTGATTGATGAATATTGCATGCATTTATATGGATGCCATTGGAATGAAACAGCAGTCATATGCCTCATTAAAGAAGGTGTTGCCACCTTCAGCAGCATTGAGGAGGTACAGGTTTGGCTAGTTGGAAATGAAACTGTGAAATGTGATGAGTCAAACATACTTAAAGGAAAGAGGTTGGTTTGAAGCCAAGGCTGCAGACCACAAGTACTTTGAGGCACAAGTACGCACAGCCTTTGGAACAGTGACATAGGAAAGTCATAACAAGTATTGCTTACCTGCCTCTTCATGCGGACCTCTCCCTGCTCTGCCCTGGGTTTGCTTAAAAACAAGCGTGTGTTGCCCTTGATTTTAAGCTTTGCGAATTAGCAGCGGGTTTTCAACTCACAGCTTTTTTTCAGAACTTGGTGTCCCAAACTCTGCCATCCACCTGGTCTTCCAACCACCTATGGAACTCCCAGTGTATTTCCTAACGCTGAAAGAAAATCTTCCTGATGTTAGCTTTTCTATAGAGAAAACTGGGAGGTGTATGTTTGTTTGTTTTTCCCTCTTCCTTTTCTCCATTCCTTTTATACCTGATGGCAACACTTCCTTTTCAGACATTTTTGTGCCTTTGTAGGTGTAATTCTTTCAGTTTTGTGATGTTTTGGGGTTGAAGTTGTTCTGTTGTTGTTTTGAGGATTTGGTGTGTGTGTTTGTTTTGGGGGGGTGGTGGTGGGTGGGTTGTTTTTTTGGGGTGTGGTTTGTTTTGGTTTTGTTTTTTAACATATTGCTACTTTTTGCCAAACTGCTGTTTTTACTTTCTTTCCAACCAGCCTAACAAAAGCTGACACCTGGCCCTGCACCTTTATCTTTTGGGAGCGTGGGGTGGGAGGAAGCGTCAGTAGGACTGGGAACCTCTATCCCCAGGTTTCCCACGTGTTGCGAGTGGAGACGTTCCTGTATTTCCTTGCCTCAGAACAGGTTGGAATAACAATCAGTTTTGTTCTTTGTGAGCAGGAATATGTATTTTCCTTTCATTATCATTCATTTTTGTTTTGTTGATGGAGTGAACTTGCCAGGAGGATGTTCTCTTATCCAGGGCTGGGTCATGTTTC
>NW_009624610.1:0-7930 GCF_000690535.1 Cariama cristata | reverse complement strand
ATTCCTTGGCATGATGTGGGACCCATGATGTGTTTTGTGTCAGTCACTCAAATAGGGCTTGGTAGGTTTAAATGCAAACTAGCTTCCCTGGACTGCGAGCAGGACGGTGCTGGGTCTGGCTGAGCAGAGCTGGAACGGATGTGGCCTTATCGCACATCTGCCAGACAAGCCTTATTTGGAGCATCCGATCCCAAAGGCAGGAGGCGGCTAGGGAGCCCACAGGTGCATGAATTGCCCAATTTTTTTATCTCTCTTTCCTGGCTTGCCTACTGCTGATGCAAAACCTGTGGTGCACGTGGGAGGTGAAGAAACGAATGTCAGAGCAGTAAGATTAGCCACCTGTCAGGCAATCTCTACCAAACTGTGGTTTTTTTTTTTCTTTGTCTTTTAAAGGCAGAACAGTCTTCCCAGCGCTGCTTTCTTAGGACGTGCCTTTGCGGATGTGTGCAGGCAGACCTGTGCTTGCCCTGCCTGCACTCCAAGCTGCCTGGCTGTGACCCAGAGCTGATCTTGGAAGCCACATAGCTACGTTAGCACAACACAGCGCCCAGACTGACAGCTCTGCCTCTCTGAAGGGCTTGGAGCCGTGCTGGCGTAATTTATAAGGCTTTTCGGCTGGAGGTGATTTACATCCAGGCAACTCACAGCATAGATGAAGCGCATGTGGACAAATATTTAGAAAAGACCCTTTATTTTTTCCTTTTGCATTTATATTTTTCCAAGCCTTTAGAGAAACCATATGCTTTCAGCCATCAGCATTGAAATAATAACCTTTGAGCTTCTGGGTAATTTTTCTTTAGTGGAGGGCTGATAAATGAGTTGTTTGTGGAATCTGGGCCTAGGGCTTCTCCTTCAGCTAGGCAGCAAGGAGTGCTGTGACCACGTGGCTGCATACCCCTGAATTGAACACGCATCTGTGGGAGACCAAGCAACCTGGCAGCTGCTGGGCTTTGTGTTGACATTCCCAGAATTCATGCTGGCAGCGGGGTGGGGAGTGGCTGTGTCCTGGTGTTGGCAATAGCTGTGTAGCTTCCTGCTCCCCTGTGTTGGATGGTGCATGTCTTGGTCCTCCAAGGGAATCTATGCAGGAAGAGGAGGGAGTTGGTTCATGTCTCCTGGTCCATACCCAAATTCTTTTATTTAGGTATGATGGATACTTTAAAAAACAGAGGAACAAATAAGGTCATCTGCTGTTGTAGCCTCAAAGACTCCTCTTCAAGTCAGATTGGTTGAGGTTTTGTATGACCCTTTGTTCTGCAAAAAGTGAAAATAACTTTTAGATCAAGTCAGTGATGCAGTGACTGCTGCCGTCCCCAGCCAGAGACCACAGGAATGGCCTTGCTGCTCCAAAGGAAAGCAAAGCGAGACACAGCGTAGGTCCAGTGGGTCCTGTGCAAGGGCTGTGCGTGGCCTCAGGTTGACCTGCAAGTAGGATGCGTGGCGAGACACTGCCTTTGTGTTGGGGAAATGGTCCCAGGACACACTGGAATCCCTTTGCCTTTGAAATTATTTAGCCAAGGTCAAGAAAAACAGTATCCAACTGCATTCCCTCGAAAGAAGCTCATCGCAGTTCAACCTGTCCTGGTTGTTGTATTGTAGGCTCCAAACTCTGTATTCTGTACAAATGCAATAATCCAAAATCAAAAGCATCCTGACAACTATAAGTTGAATATAACATTAAAATGAGAGGCTTTTGCCTACCAGTGCTAGAAAAGAGCTAAAGTTTTTATCTGAATTCTCAACAGAGAAAGAAATACCCCACGGACTTGAATTATTGAGTGGTGTCTTCATCCTCTGGGTACAAAAATATAATGGAGCATAAATAGGAGGTGAACTCAATGTACCTGTCCTCTATTGAAATGAAAGCCATATGGAGCAAGGTGATCAGACTGGAATAGTCCCAAGTCTGTCTGTGTAGGGTCTTATCCAGAATGACGTACAAGACACTGCATGACGGGGAGTTCTATGACGTGGCCATTACAGTCTTACCTATGCCTGTGTTTGCTGGGGGCTGACCAGAGCTTACGGTGTGCTAATACCCATCTGAGTTGCTTGCCATTACCTATAGCAACCCCCAACATTGTTGATGTGTAGCTACATATCGTTCCCTTTCAACTTTGCTTTGCAGTGAGTCAGAAGAGGCTGTACAAGGTGACATTTCATCTAAAGCTGCTGCATATGTAGCCTTTGGACTAATCAAAATTGCTGGTGCTTTTTGTGTGACAAAAGAGCACAGCGTCCAAGATAAACCAAGGAGAAGAGATCTGGGTATGCAAGCCTTCATTTTAAAAAGGCATCTTTCATCTCGCTGACAGCGAGGTTCCTGCAGTGCTTTGATTGCCCTTTAATTACGCCTGTTTTTCCTGGTTTGTTTGAAAGGCAGATCTTGTTAGAAAAAGGTGCTGTGTGGAAAGAACTTGGCTGTCTCTGCTGCCCTTCCTTGAGGGCACACAGCAGAGCTGCTGGATTAATTTTTTTTTTTCTGCATTATTAAAATGGAAGATTGTTTCTCGTAGATCTGAACATAGGCATGGTGTGTTTCTCCCAAGTTAGACGAGGAGGGGTGCGAGTGGTCAGGTGGTTAAAGCAGACCGGGAAGTCATGAGGTCTGGCTTCTTCCCACGCTGACTTCCAGCGTGATCCCAGAGGAGGTGCTTTAATCCTTCTGCCTTCGGTCTTTCGTTGTATGCGGCTGGGCTGCTGCTCGTCTGCCCCAAAGGCTGCAGGAGACCCAACCTCGTGTTGGGTGGAGGAGGCTCTGTAGCATGTTGGGGTGAATGTCAGATGTGGAGGGTGGTTAGCAGCTCATACCAGCTCACAGGTTTCGTGCTCTTTGCTGTTTTATCTGAAACCCCACCATTGTAGAGCCATTTGTCTCGATGAGAATCTCAGCTTTCGTTAATAATAATAATAAAAAAACCATGAAAAAAAAAATCAACAAAAAAGAAAAGGAAAGTAAAGCCTGGCTTTGGTTGGAGAGAAAAGCCTGGAAATATGATTCAAATATAGACTAAAGGCTTAACTGCCAAGCAAGCAAAATAACTCAAGACTGGGTTTCTGATCCTTTTAGAAATACCAGTTTTAAAGAATATCAGCGTAAGTTTTGAGGGCTTGACTCATGTTTGTAAATGCTTGGGCTTGACAACGCTCTATTTTTAAAGTGCTGTCTTTATGTTGAATCTTGGGAGGTGGGATGAAAATGTTGGGTTTTTTTAAGAGTAACAACAAATCTTAATATAGCTGAGAATGCGGAACTGCCCTTAGAAAAATAGGTTGGATACATGAAAAGGAATCTTGCTCAGCAGGCTGAAGACGCAGAGCAACTTTTGTGGTTACGTTTTTCTTTCTTCTGGCAATTTTGGGGTGGGGATGTAGCTGGCACAGTCACTCAGCCTTACGTTTCTTTTTGAACGCAAGTCAAATCTTCCTGAACAAAAAGCACCTGGTTGAAACTGTTTTAGCCCAAACTGGACAAGCTGCTCGCTAAAACTCCATTGTTGTAGAACTTGAGGCAACCTGAAGTTGGTCAAAAATAGGAGTTACAGGATGGGTAGGGAGAAGTAGATGATCGTTTTGAACTGAAATGGATTTGTATGAACAGGAGAAGACAGATGGACTCCCTGTTGTTTCAGAGAAGCAATTAGGTTTTAGTTGTTGTCCCGTCCCCAGAGACCTGAAGACTTAAATGGCATGAAAATGAAGTCAGCCTCTTAAAGCCAAAGCTGATCAAATGAGGAGACTCTGAAGTAGGAGGATAATCTTTGTCATTTGACAGGCAATCCCAGATTCCCGTGGGATACCTGTGCAGCTCTGCTGTAGTATCATGTCTGTCATGCTGAGACCAACCCTTCTACCTTCAGCCCAGCGTGCTGCATGGGCTTTCTGTGGCTGGTAAGCCATGAAGACTGAAAATGTAGACCTGAATTCTCAGAAGAGAAGTGACACTGCTTGTTAGGGAACTGGCGGCTGATGCTGCACATGGAGTCTGCTGATGTCAGTGTTGTAAAACTCAAATGAGAGATTTCACAGAAATTTTGAGGCTGTGGTAGACCTGCTGGCATGGCTGCTCGGGCATGTTTTCTTAAAGAATGCAGTTATTTCTTCATACAGACATGAGAGTTGTGTGTGAATATTCAGTATAGGTAAATAAATTTAAAATTAAAATTTAAAATGTAAAAATATGCGAACACCAGAGTTGAGGCTCTTTTACAAAACAAAACCCCTGCTTAGGGAACACAATTATTCAGGCTGTGCATAAATCTGATTACCTAGCTCCAAAGCTAGGGTGAAAGCAGCTCTTCAGGCTCCTTGTAGCTTTCCTCCTGGGGTGTGCCAGCACCGCAAACAAAATGCCCTTGCAAAGTTGAAGGTAGCAAAAAGGGAAGGGGGGTGGATAAAGGCTAGCAAAGCCATCATTTGGGTTAGTCTGGGGAAGATTGAAAAGAGCTTATTTTAAAATGATTTTCCTGGCTGTGATTTAATGCATGTTTAATGCTTTCAAAAAAAAGTCATCTTGGAACAACACGGGTTTGGGATGCTGAGACACAGACTAGAAGGTGAGCAGGCATCGATTGCTGGCTCACCTTTGGTGCTGCTGTCCCTGCACCTTGTCCTGGCTGCAGAACACCCAGCGCGGGTCTGGGTGGCTGGGGATGGGGCTCTGCCGGCCTGCCACGCTGGCGTGAGTTAGATGTTGTTTCACACATTTTGGTGTCCCTTTGCACAAGCGGGACTTGGCGGGGGCATTGCCAGCTCTGTGAGACGGTGTGTGTGCACAAGGGAGAGGATGGAGAGTGTTTGCCGAGCTGGTAGCCATCTCCCTGCTCTGGGGCAGCTCGTGCTCACAGGGGCTGCAAGAAGTTGGATGTGAATCTCGAACATTCAGACAAGTTATTATGACAGAAGGTGCTTATCTATACTATTCTTTCCCCTACCACCCCCAGGCTTTTTATATTACTTGTTATATATGGGGGGAAAAAAAAACCATAGAGCTTATATCCCCAACCTAGTGACAGTTACTGCATTTCTATTTCCCCTCTTTTGTTAAAACTAGCAGAGGATTTTGCAGAACCCGTGCAAAGGAGCCTGTGATAAGCACTTTGCAAAACCACAAATCCAGCCCAAAGCCATAAGCTTTTCCAAACGTACCTGGAGACTTTGCAGCAGCATGACGGCCCCGGGAGGTGGCACCAACTCCCTGCAGAGACTGTCGGGTGGGTGCTCCGTGGTAGGAGCACAAGAAGTAAGCGATCGGGTGGCGGGACAGTACTCCCGCAAAACCTTTGACAAGGTGCTTCTGGCTCCCAAGGCTTTATATTTTTTAAAGCAGTGGATTCTCAGCCTTTATTCTTGAGGCAGAGAAGAGAGGAGCTATTGCAGGTCTTGGTAGCTCATAAATTCCGGGTAATTAATCGTTGCAGCTTCTTCTGAGGCATGCTGATAATGATGATTGTGTCTGGACAAAAGCCTGGTGCACAGCAAGCCCATGTTCTGGATACAAAGTACTCTGCTCTATCTGTTCATATCCACACAAAGTTGTGGGGTTTTTTGTTTGGTTTGGGTTATTTTAGGCGAGTATGAAATATGATATGTTCAAAATCACTCTTAATTTTCCCCATAATTCAGTTTTTTTATAAGAATAATGAAAATACTACTCTTTCTCTTTTGATCTGAACATTAACAAGGTATTGTAGGTCTTACTGGGAAATATTCAAAATAGTGCTCGTCTTTTTAGGTGTAAAGTCCAGAAACTTTCACTGAAATAATGGCATTATTCCTGTGTTTAAAGGTAACACGTTGCCTAGTATTTTTTAAAAGCTTTTTATATCACTTACAAAAAAACAGCAACAGAAAACCCCCAAGTAGTTTGAAGCATAAGCCGTGCTCACAGCAGCTTATGTAAAACTCATGGAAGGCTTTGTTTTAACTTGCCCAGAGTAACATAAATTTTTTTGAAGCACGGTTGTGTTCTTAGCAAGATGGTAAAACACTGGGCAGTGAGGATTGAGTGTAGGAGGGTTCCTGTTGCTGAAAGTTTGATGATGACATTTGAGATGTCTTGGGCAGAAATATCTGGGAAAGATGGGTGGAGTCTTCATAAAGTTTGGAGAGTTTGTTGAAATTTATTCTGGACAAAGTAACTTCATCCCCTGTACTGGCTTATATAAAGAATTCAGAATATTGTACTACTACTTGGGGATTTCACCTGATCTCCCAGAAGAAAGAAGATTCTGCTTGTAGTGGCAAAGACCAGCACGTAGATCTCGGTGCTCACCGAGTAGTCTTGTGCTCAGGGGCCAGCCAGGAGTCTTGTGTGTCTCTCCTGATGGGTGCTGCTTTCCCCTTCTGCAGGTTTTCATTTCTGTGAACTGCCTCAGCACGGATTTCTCCTCTCAGAAGGGAGTCAAAGGTCTGCCCCTGAATCTTCAGATCGACACCTACAGCTACAATAACAGGAGTAACAAACCTGTCCACAGAGCCTACTGCCAGATTAAAGTCTTCTGTGACAAGGTAAGGTTGGGTCAATGGGCTAGTGGCCCATTCTGTTCTACAGCTTCACAGCTTTTTTGGTTTTTTTTCCCACCTAATTCTACCACTTGCTATTTTGGCTCACTGAAAACTCCTGTCTGTGCTCAACCTTTGCAAGGAAAAAATTTCAGCCCCTTCTACTTGGCTCATAGATGTTATGACGACCTCAGATAAATTTGCTGCTCTCAAAATGCTGGAGCACTGAGGAGTGTTCCTGAGCGCTGACGTCGGAGAAAGGTCAGTCAGTGGCAGAAGACAGACTGTCGGTACGCCAGACACCGGGAAGTCCTGCAGAGTGCCTTCAGTAGGAGAAATCATTGCAATTGATTGAAGCAAGTAGAGGCTTGTCTTTTTGCCCAAGCTATGTCATGTTGGTCCTTTTAAATTTCTTTGTGTGCTCTTCCTGCATTTGTTATTAAAAAAACCCCGATAACTTGCACATCTTGTGAAGAGAAAATGTTGCTGTTTTCATTGTACTGCTGTGAGATAGAGCAGTACAACAAAGCCCATTTACAAGCTGCATGGGTGCTGTAATTTGACTGCTCTGCCTAATGCATTTAGCACACAGAGAATTAAAGCCTTTCCCAAAGCCACTGTTCACCAGAAGCTGTGTAAGAAACATAGCAGGAGCGGAGCTGAAAACAATTGTAAAAGCTTAACTGAGTTTGGAAGGAAAGGACATTTCCCAATCTTTGTAACCTCTTCCTGCCTGAATAGTCTTTTGAAGGACCAGAGCAAGTAATGTGCAATGTTGCTATTTCCAGGGTGACCAAGTTCTTTCTAGGCTGGGATAAATACTGCCTGGACTTCCCCACTCCTTCTTCTGATTGCTGTGAACCACACCAACTTCCTATTTTGCTGGCATCCTACTTGATTAGGGCCACTCTGTCTTCATAGCACAGACTCTTTGCGAATGATATCTCAGATACCTCTCTGCGTAGCTGCAGGTCTGAGATGGGCTTGTGACCCCCGCTCTTGAGTCCTGTGCTAGCTTTGCACCGGTTGCGTATGTATGGTCTTGCCTTGTCATCCCCCAGGACACTGCCGCAAAGATTCATCTCACACACCATTGCTCTGCCTCCACTTACCTCCCAAAATATATGGAGCCCTCTACAGTCTGCCTCTGCTGCAGCATCCCATTGTCTCATCCTGCCACGCTTTATTGTCCATCTATATGCTTTTAAATAGGCTGCTCTGCTTTCCTGCATGGTTGGGAGAAGCTGCCTGTAGGTGCTTGCCAATGTAAAGCTACTTAGTCATCTTCCTTCAAGTGCCTCCTGAGATGGCTCCTGTTGTGATGATTTCTGCAAAGAATTTACCACGGAGTTAATGAATGCCCTCCAGAGCTGTCTTAAAGACTTGCTAGTAAGCCTGAGAGGCTTGAGTCTCATGGGCTTTCTTC
>NW_009624609.1:0-16006 GCF_000690535.1 Cariama cristata | reverse complement strand
GGATGTGACCATCCAAACAATTCCTCATCTGCTGAACAGTCTACCCATCCAATTCATATCTCTCCAATTTAGAGAGAAGGATGTTGTGGGGGACCATGTCAAAGGTCTTACAGTGGTCCAGATAAACAACATCTGTAGCTCTTCCCTTGTGCACTGATGCAGTCACTCCATCACAGAAGGCCACTGGGTTGGTCAGGCAGGACTTGCCCTTGGTGAAGCCATACTGACTGTCTCAAATCACCTCCCTGTCCTCCATGTGCCTTAGCATAGCTCCTAGGAGGATCTGTTCCATGATCTTCTCTGGCACAGAGGTGAGGCTGACAGGTTGGTAGTTCCCAGGGTGCTCTTTTCTACCCTTTTTAAAAATGGTGCAATATTTCCCTTTTTCCAGTCACCAGGGACTTCACCAGACTGCCATGACATTTCAAATAATATGGAGAGTGGCTTGACAACTGCATCAGCAAATTCCCTCGGGACTCTGGGATGTAGGTTGTAGTTTAGGATATCAGTATGTCTAGGGAAACAAAACAGTCACCCTCCTATTGTTTGCGTATCAGGGCAGTGGGATGCCTACTACTAATGCTTTCACTTCTCCAAGCAGAAAGTGTGATGGGTGGGGAGGTATGAGTCTCCTTTTGGGTGCAGCGTGGAGAGTCATGCTTTCCAGTAACCCAGCTATTAAAATCTAGGCGGTTATCTCTTTCACTTGTTTTGCACCTGACTTTTTTTTCCACACATCTCCTACAAACAGAAATACTGTCAGAAGCACCTCTGTCCTTAAGGTGTTTATTCATCCTGTTCCTTGCACAATTCTGAGAGTTCAGATTTATATCTGACAGGATAAAACCTACATTTTTTTTATCATTTCATGATGTCTTTTCTACAATGTACTATTGTTCTCTCTTTTACCTTCCAATGACGTTGAGTATTTAACAGATCACAATATGGCTAAGGATACTTTGAAAAAAATCAGCTAAATCACAGTGATATGGAGTTGTTTGGGATACTTATCCAGTATGTCTCAAGCTGTTTTTATGTTAGAGAATCCAGATTGTAGGAAAGCTTCAGCCAAGTACTTAGGCAAAAGTAGTTTGCACCTAAAACTGCTAGACAGCAGAAACTCAAGTATTCTGTCACTAGCTTCAAAATGAAGGAACTGTTGAAAATCACCATGTTGTGATAAACAGAAAGTCTGGCTTTGGATTTCAAGCTTACACCCAAGGAAAAAGATCTTAGGAGTATCAGAGGTGTTCTGGAACTGTTAACAGCACTAAACAGCCAGGACTTGGTTTCTGTTATATGGAATATGTAGAGGTTGTTCAGCAGTATAAACACAAACAATGAATCCAGTTCATGGAAAGGATAATTTCACACTTTTTAATCATCAAATTTTGAACAATTTCAGGTTAATACTGAAAATACACATTTTTGATTCTGCACATTTTTCAGTCATTACCAAAGATGGTATAAAATTGCAGAATTCTCAGATGTGTGTGCACAAACATACATGCATGTATGCACTCTCTTGTCCAACAAGCTGAAATAGTCAACTCATTTCACTGCTTTATTTATTGACTGTAGTCTGTGTAGTGTAGTCTAGAATGAAGAAATTGGATCACTAAATCTATTGATCATACAGTGAAACACATGCTTTTATACTTCATATCTGTAATCCCCTGGGTTCCTTTTTCACTCAGATACTGTGATGAAGAATAGCCTTCAAATAAGATGGCAACATTTTAACCTCCTGGGTGTTGTTGCTTCCAGAGAGCTATTAACTCCTGTGCAATTGCTTCAAATAGGCAAATAGTATCAAGTAGGACACTTTATTAACGCTAGTAGCCTCCTTTTAGTACTTCTGTAAAAACATTCTCTCTAAGGACCTGTGCCTGCCCAAGCCACATTGCTAAAGGAGGTCAGAAATAACTCTACTGTTACAATCCTGAGGTGCTTTCCTAGTTTATATTAGGCATTTCCCAGCTTATTTTAAGAATAAAGTATGTTATTTTCTTAAAATGTTGAAAGAGTTTCTTAGATGTCTTTCAAAGGAGTATGTCATTTTTTTTTTTCATTTAGAGTTCATTCTGCTAATTCAATTAAATCCCTCTTTAGGGGTCTATTCTTCTCCAGCATTTCCAAAACAGCTTCATATCATGAACTATGGCTATTTATTTTATATAAGAAGTGACATTACATGTTGAACTTCAGCACTATTTAGAAAGACTCTTAAATTAGCAGTGCTAGATGGAAAGAGATGAGACATGTTCATTAGGATCTAGTAGATAGGGTTTTTTTCAGTCTTTAAGAAAAGACATACAAAGGAGATGTTTATCTTGATAAGCATCCTGTAAGCCGAAAGATAATGTGCTGAGATGTTCCCATTCAAGTTAAAATGTGAGACCTTAGATTCATAAGATAAACTAGTTTGCATATTCAGCTGTTGGAACTGCAAGCAAACTAACTGGAAGGAAGAATGATCATTCAACTTACGTTAGTGTTCCTCATGGAATAGAGGCATGATTGTCTCTTTTGTACATGAGGATAAAATTGTGGGTTCCATGGACTCCTGCTCAGTTATCTCTCTGCTTTATTTATCAAACAAACATACAGCATAATTTTATGATAACCATATACTTGTGATGTATAAGTAGGAAGACAGGACCTACTGAGTAGTCACTGAACAGAGATTAAGTTGTGGAGTGTTTACATGCTATGGACTTTGGGTAAGCCACTTCACTCATTTCCCCTATCACAAAGATAAACATTGTGATCTTGTTTATTAATATTCCATTTAAAAAAAAGCAACATTTTAAGGACTACCTGTCTTGCCTATGTACCAAGTCCCCTGCAGCCGTAGTTGGATGTTTGAAAATATATTTAACTTTTTGTCTTTTAATCTCTCTAACTATATTTATATGTCCCTCTTAGTTTGACTCTCAAAAAAAATTATTAGCAGTAATATAACTAAGGAATGTCACAGTTGCTCCCCCTGGAACTGCCACTCATTCTGATTCTTGATGTGATCTTCAAACTACAAACAAAGCTTGTTTGGAATATTTGTTATGTAAAATTCAAGCCATTTGGTTTGGTTTCTTGTGACATATAGGTCATATATAACTATTTTGTTCCCCCTACCTGCCCAGATTAGTGTTAGGTTAATTATATGATCAGGCACTTAAATAGAGTTTTTGAATCCTAAAATAAGTCAACACCATAGAAGCAAATGGAAAGTACATCAATGTCAGAAGCTTCAGAAATTATTTCACCCTTGGACATTTCTCAAAGAAATATTTTAATCAAAAGTTGTTAGACTTAAAGTAAGAGTTACAGGATGAAATTTTGTGTTAGGGAAGAGACCAAACAGTGTACTGCACTTGTTTTTTCTGCCTTTGGAAATGATTTTACACTGAAGATCTTCTTTTCTTACTACTCATACTAGATAGTATATAAACTACATATATTGTTTTTCCAGAGGGGAAGTAAAAATAATACTGTCATAATAAACCTCATGACACAAATTTTTGAGCAGCAGTTCCAAGGAGGGAGGAGGACAGGGCTGGTCCTCTGTGGGTCCTATTGTAGGAAGGGTAGAAGATTACTGAACAGCTAGGTTACCTGCTTCTGCTGCAAGGATAGGAGAGACAACAGAAGCTGATCTTCTGTTTTTGGAATTGTACTGTGAAGCTTGTATGTTGGCTGAGGTAACCCAGTCAATGATTAATGATAACCCATGTTTGAAAACCACATATAAGTACAACCATCAAACAGTCTTAACAAGAAGTAATGAAACCAGACTCAAAGAATCATACTTTAAAAGAATTTATGTCTCTGAACATGCTTTCCAGTTGCCATACCAAGACAACGTTGCTGACACTTCAGTAAAAAAAAAAAATCTGTGAGAGTGACTGATTAGGAAATCACAAAACTAATCTTTCAGCTTGCATTTCATACTGGAAACAGAGAGAAACACCCTAAGGATCTCCCGTAAGAATTTTATCATTTGCCCACAAGCATGGACTCTCCAGGATGTACAGTCTATTCAGTGACTTAAAAACAGCTAGAGAAGTGCAAAGTTTTGAAACAGGTGGATCAAAACTTTAGGATTTAGCTCCCAAAGGAGCCCATGGAAGGAGTTTTGTAATTATATCTACTTTAAAGTAAATTATTTTACAAATGACATGTATTCAGATTACAAGGCCTAAAAAACTTGCAATCTTGAACCATTTATAATCTAAAGCTAATGGAATTCCAAATTTGAAAGGAAAGGGCTGTCATCAAGCTTATGTATTTTCATAACCTGAGGACAGCTATTTGAAACTCATTCAGATATCTTAACTTGCTTTAAGAAAATGAATGCCAGTTTCCAGGGCCAGATCCCACCACCCCCAGTGAAGGTTAAGCTGGGGAGAGGGGAGAGGGAGGTGCAACCAGGGACAGTCTGGAGCCCAGGGCATCAGGCTCCTATGGGGGGCTAGGTCAGGTTAGGGCTGGAAAGTAAGCCCACAAATCAGGGGCAGGGTCAGGATCAGACCCAGTGAGGGCGACTACGGTCAGGCAAAAGCCCAGCATGGCTGGGCAAGTCCATGATGACAGGACTGGGCTCAGATCAGTAATCCAAGAGAAGACTCTTTTGTTGGACAATACAAATCCAGGACTATTATGTATTGTGGAAAGCATTCTCTCCCCTTCCCAGCATCTCTCCTCATTCAGAGACATCCCATTTCCTTTTTCTATCAGTGAATGAAAAGTGACTCAAGGAGCTAGGCTGAAGAGGAGGTTTGAAAGCCCTATCATCAGACTTTGTTGTTGTCTCTGCTTGCTATAGTGGATACAGGGATGGAGACAATGCTGCGCAGTAACAAAGGCTACTTTATCCAATGGAAAGGTGTGTTTGCTATGCAAGGGTCTTCTGGATTTGTCTAACCCTCTCATTACTTTGACCATTTGACTTATTAATATGCCTAGAGAATACAATTTGTTTGTCAAAGAAGGGATATAGATTGGGTATATGCTTTAGTCCCTGAGTTGTAACATGAGTTCTTATTAATGACAATTTGCAGTTGATGGATTATGGGTACCCCTGCTAGGATAGATTTAAACCAGCTGCTACTGTTGAAAGTACACTGCAATTTTCCTTCCTACAAATATTGTTATTCTGCTAAGAAATACCCTGCTTGCTAGCTGGTCATGCATGGGACAGTTTGGGAGTTGGCAGTCATTCTCCTGGGTAGTCATTGATGTGCAGAAAGCCTTTAGCAGGTGTGAAGAGAAAGAGCCTCATGACAGGCTCTGCTATTCAAATTTTTCTTTCCCTTCTTTCGAAAATGAAACGCCAACCCAGTGAGTATACTTGTGATTTGGCAAAAAAATAGCATCCATTGTTTTCCTGAGGATAATCTCTTCCAGGCAGTCCTGTCCTTGCAGACTTTCAGTTGTCTTTATGCTCCAGAAAATAGGTATTTTCAGGCAAGTGAGACTGGCGTCATAATAGGAAGTAGCTTATTTTTAAAGGCAACGAGCTGTCATCTCAACTGTATAAAAGGCTGTGACAAGTCTTTGGGTTCAGCTTTATAATCAAGGAAAAGTCAAAATTTACAGCTTATGGGGTAGTACTGGAAAGTCAAACTTCCCACTTTTGCTTTAGTAGAGCTAAATTCATGAGCATTTAGCGCATCTTAGTTCTGTGCAAGTCTCAGCTTACTTCCCTCCTTCTGTCATCTCAGTTTGCATTTTGAGGCTACAGTAAACTTTCAATAACTGCCATAATTACTTGTGGCTGCTACCTTCCCAACTCTGTGATTCGCTGTTGAGCATTTATAATACCCAATATTCAGACTTATTCATATTTCCATCCTAATTTTCACTACCAGACCCTAATTCAACTGAATTTGTCTCTATGCTCCATTAAACCTGGAAAATCTATTCAGGTTGGCAGAGAGACAGTTGAGGGGCAATTTTGATTACCTGGGATAGGTATTCAAACTGTAGGAAGACATCTGATAAACAGAGGATGAAGAAGGAATTTCACTCTTAATCACAAGGAACAACCAGACCCAGTGATGGAAAGTTGAAGCTACGCAAAGTCAACCTTGAAACAAGTAGCAATTTTCTGGGAGTAAGTGTAAATTAAAAGTTTATTGGAAAAGGTTTCAAACTTGCAATCATTCATACCTTTAAAACAGGAAGAGATTAAGAGATTTTTTTTATATATTGTTCATGTCAGGTAATGAGGGAAATGTTTTGTCACCTATTTGAACACATTCTTGTGAAGAACAGAACTGTCTTGTATGGACATGGTAATTCTTTGCTGGCCTTAGAAATTGCATTTCGTTTCCCCTCCGATGGGCCATGACGATGACTGTTGGGGTGGTAGGTGGCTCGGAGAAGCCCAGAATTGCCTGTTTTTCCCTCAGCAAAATTATCAGTATTATGAGCATTTTAAGATGGCTTTGTCTTTCTCCTCCAGAGAGCACAAGAAAGTTTTTCCCTCTGACATTTTTCGTAATAAGAAAGACATTCTGCTGTTAGTGTTGATTTTTGATTTCCATGTTCTCTGAAGCAAGAAGCATATATCAGGTGGGAATAGTTCCATTCTACTTGCAACACTAATCTGTTTTCTGTGGATGGCACACAAATTTTAGTTACATTAAATAGTCACAAGCCTTAGAAATTAAAGCTAGGGTGTTCAGTACTGGGGCATCTGGCTAAAATGACCTTTGAAATCCCCCAATCACTTAGTGCTGCTTTCTAAGTGACTGTGATGAAATAGACTTTTCTGGTCTTGGTGTGTTAAAAAATGAGTCTTTTTTTGTTTCAATCTAAAGGTGTGCTTTGTTTAATTTGCATTTTAAAGGCTTACTTGTTGATTATACCATGCTTTTGAAACAGCATGGAAAATGGAGTTTGTAACAGCAAGAAACTGATTGGCAATGTGATATAATTCTGCCATTTGCACATGACTTAAAGGGTTCAGAGCTTCAAAATCACTTTAAGATGTGAAGTTTTAAAAATTGATTTTGTCATGTTTTAAACTAAAGAGAAGAAAACCACTGCTTTTTAACAAGCGTCTTCACTGTGCTCAAAGATGGGTTTATCCGTATTCTGTCCCATTGACTTGCATACAACAAAGTTATGCAGAAGGATGAGATGACCAGGGGGGAGAAAAGACAAAAAGCTTATAGCAATTGAGGCAGGGCAGGATGAGAACTGGATTATATTTTTAGCAACTATGGCTTTCTTTGAAACACAGGCGAAGAAACTGGAAAACCAAAACAGGTGGCAAAAGTGATGGAAAAGGAGTAGTTTATATGAGAAAGCCATGCCTCTTTTTCTTTTTCCAAATAAACATGTCAAAATTATCAGTTACACAGTGTCAACATTGAAATAACTTAAAATTTGTATTTAAAACAGATTTAAGTATCAAAAAAATGTTATTTTCTTTTTATAAATAAATACTTATACCACATCAGAAGTCATACTTAAAAGTAAATTCTAGGATTATTCATTTCTCTCTTATAAAACAGCCTATTTGGCCAAAAATTTCATACAGTTTTATGGTGCTTTTCCTGAGACATATTATTGCCTTTTGTTTGGATTTCAGTAGTTCTCTGAGACTCCAATTAAAATGAGGTCTTCCTTGCCTTAAGTGCTTTACAAATACAGTAAGAGACACTCCAGATCCAAAGAAATTATATTGAAAAAGCTGTAGATCTTTAAAAAAAAAAAAAAGTGGACAGATTTTTTCTGCTAAAATAAAAATAAAGAGGTTTTTAAAAAAATTTGCTTAGTAGATGAATAAAAAAAGATGCATTGTTCCTTTTTGTACTAAAGATCATCCCATCTATCACCCTTCTCTTCCCTTCACCTATAGCCCCAAATCAATGTAAAGGTGAGTTAACTACCTTAGCTGAATTTAAGACTCCCAGCCATATTCCCTGCAGATCAAGTCCTTCTAAAACCTCAAAGATGCTAAAAGATCCTCTGAGAGACTTGAATATTCCATATTTTAATGGTTTTGCACATCCATTTTCAGAGACTCTGTAATGATATGAATAATTCATGCTTATAAACAACCCTCCATTTTATCTGAAGCACTAATTGAAAAATGTGGACATTTCTGTCAGATACACAGTAACTGAATCCCCAGTAAGTTCTCTGTAACTGAATCTCCACGTAAGTTCTCTGTAAATTACTCAGATGAACAGTAACTTATCAACCCAAGGAGAGGTAGAGGAGTGTAGGAAGGTACAGAAGGTACACTTGTACAGAATGAATGAACGTATAGGAAACAGAAACATACAAGCATTGGTATTTCTGTGAGGATAAGGATTTTGTTTTTACTCGATCCCCATCTTTGAGACTTTGCCTTGTTAACAGACTCCCTTCTCCATCAGAAGTCATATCTGACAGTCTCTTCTACAGTCTGAAAGACACAGGAAGCTCTGTAACAAGAAAAACAGCCTTCGTGAAGCCTTGAAACTCTTCTTGCTGAATCACAACAGCTTGGATTATCTGGCCCCCTGAGGCTGTGTCCAAAGAAGATTACAAGTCTAGCTTGTAATATTTGACACAAGTATTGCTTTTCATGCAGCAAGTGTCTCAGCAGATTTCTACGTCTCATGTATAGGATGAAGCAGCTATAGGCCAGCAGGGGTGTATGCTTTATTCCTGACAGTTGCAATCCTCTAGGTTGGTATGTCTCTGATACTACTCATTATCCGTCTAGTTATAGAGTCTGGAAGGTTTGTGTATAAAAGAACTGTGTAATGCCCCAAGGATTAATCTTTCAGGATATAATAAATCATGTGGCACAGTAGGAAAGTGGCAATGGGAAGCTAGGATCTCGTTGTTATGTGGTAAGGATTCAGTGTGGCAGGAAGTAGAAGAGATGAACTATGGCCACAGATAAGCCATGATCATTAAAAATACTCCGCTTTTCAGCACAGGTAGGAAAATTAACCATAATATTCTGGCCAAATTCCAGGTTCAGTAACTGCAGTGAATTCTGTTTTAATTCCTTCTGCAGTATCAGGTGATTCATTAGTCATTTTCACTCCCGTAGTAATGATGGAGGGACAGGTAATGTTTTTATAACAGAAAAATTGTCCTACATTACCCTTCTTCTGTGCTTCAGTCCTTATCTTGTAAGGTGCACTTTGGAGAGTTGCTGCCAGGAAGGAGTGACCTCCCATGACCTCTAACATGAGCAGTATGGGATCTAATGATCACATGTGGAAAATTCTTCCTTGCAAGGATAATGCCTCAAACAAAACACATTTTCTTATGGAATTTAAACCTTAAGTGAAGATAATGCAATGAAATCCAAGATATTTGTAATCTGTTAACCATTTTGGATCATTTTACTGTATAAAATGTTGAGCTGATTCTCTCTAATATAAATTAGGATAGCTCTGTTGAAATGCATATTGAGTTTTTACTGTGTGAGAAGTAGGCCTTGACTGTACATCCTCCATGCAGAGGAGTAACATGGAGTTGTGTCTAGTTAAATCAATGGACATGATCTGGTGGTCCTTGGTTGAATCAGTGTAATTTGATCCAGGCTATTATGTAATGTCTTATTGGTAAAATTTTCAATCTTTACATGGTCAGATGTGTGTTTTAGGTTTCCAGTGCCACATGCAATGAGGAATCATGTGTATCTGACAAAACATGGCACATTGCTTATTCTCTGCAAGATACATCTGTTCCCCCCTCTCCTTTTGATGAGTTTTGCTGGAATTATCCCTTTGAGATATCATTCCCTGGAGCTGAGTTTGTGTCCATGTCATGTAGTCCAGTCTTGACATTCACACACTTGTTTCTTTTAGAGGGTATGAATCTGTCAATGTAAAGAGTGACAGTTTAAAATATCCGTAAGTTCTTTTCCCTCCTGTTCTGAATATAATACAGCAATCCTATGCAAATGGAGAAAATCTATGCAGTAGAGGCCTAGTCTTTGCTACTTCTTAAAAATGTGTTCATATAACATCTTAATACTCTTTAAAGTTAATCTTAAAAGAAAAAAGATGTATCTACTCTTCCAAACCCCTGCTTACAGAAGGATGTCCAGATCAGAACTGAGAGTATTATCCCTGGTTCCCAAGCCCCTACTACCTACTTCTTATTGTCTCTAAATACATTATACCTGTTTAAAATCTCAAACCTTTCCTCATTCTGACCTATTTTTATTCCTATCCTTCATTTTCACAATAACATGTAATGAAAAATTCACTTTTTAATTAAAAAAGAAACACAAAGAGAAAAAAATAGCACTGTGATAGTAGATTAGCTTTTCCCTTTTCATTTAATTGATAATCCTGAAGATACTGAATTGAATCAATAGCAATTCAGTTACTTTACATTTTCTGGAGCTATTCTGATTTACACCAGAAGATAATCCTGAATAATTTATAATACATGTATTTTAACTGCATAAACAAAGATATACTAAGCACTATGCTTAACAAGAAATATGAAAGAGGTTTTTGCAGATCCTACACTATAGCCTTCACAGAATTGTTTCAAGAACCTGAAGTTCTGCATTACCTTTATTTTTTTAATTTATTTTATGTATGGGAGCCTGGCTATAAGTTAATAGGAGAGGGATTACTGTATTTTATACAGCATAATGTAAATATACCAAACAGTGAATAGCTGAAATGAAATGAAGCATTCCACCCCCTCACTTCTTGCTCTGCCTCTACTGCAATGTGAACCATAATGATCGGTGATATGGAATGCTGCAGTCATGATTCGCTGAACTGATAGAAAGCACAGTTTTCCACAAATAAGCGGCAAAAGACATTCAACATCACCATTATTTGTTGGCTTGTATTCTTTTGTGCTTTATGACTTTCGTTAGTTTATCTTGTACCTCTTTATTCTTCATGTGCTCCTCAGAGGTAATGGAGCCAATGTTTTAATTTCTTACACTCATGTAAGTCATCTGATTTTCCACAGAATTTCTCCTTCATACCTGGGAAATACATTACTGTACCTGGCCTTTTGGGTGTCTTTTTAAACAAGACTGGTTTTGGCTGCAGTCAGGAACAGGATGCTGAGTAAAATAAGCTATCCAATGAGTTCTGTTTCCCGTCTGGTATTGCCTATAACTTTGCATATTTTTGCAAGACCATTCAAGTTGCAGGCTTTCCTTGTGCTTCTGGGAAAGAAAGCATTTGTATGCCTTTAGGTAGAAGTTTGATCTGATGGAATACACAGAGAAGAGGGGTTACTTTTGTCAGCAGAAGTACCTAGGGCTACTTCTGAGGGCTTGATTTAATCAGCAAATGCACAGATTGAAAATTCGAGTTTAGTTCTATTAGTCACTAAGTGGAAAGAACTGCATGCTTCCTCCCTGTTTATAGAATGCATGCAATTTGTTCTGTTTTATGAATTGATCAAGGGGGCTTGCCTCTTTGCAAGATGGGAAAATCTTGTACATCCTTGAGGTAGGGAACAGCAACCAGCGGTTCTCATGAGTATAACAATTTCTCCTCCTTCCAGAATTCATCTGTCTCTTTTTGTCTCTTTTGGCAGCATGGCACAACCTAATTTAGACTCCCTCTACAAAACAATTTGCTGTTCCATTATTCTGTTGCTTACAGCAGATATGTAGCTCCATTCACATACAGTATGTGAGAGATTTCTAAATGATACTGTCATTGTCTCTGTTATTATTGGAACAATTTGGGGGATGTCAGAAAACTGTCAAATCTTATGGAATCAAGCTGTTCCCAATAAAGAAGAAGAACCTGCTTATGAATGATTAAATACAGTTCATCAGCGACACTAGTCAAGGAGAAGAAATAGTGTCAGGTCTCCTTGCTGTCTCAGCCATTCGTGACCACATGAAAAAGATATTTATTTCCAGCAGCTAGGAGGAAGACGCTTCTGCCAATGAGAAAGTCCTCTACTGTCCCTTGGAAATGTAATGCCTTACCCACCAATTGTACTGAGGTTTGTGAAAAATATGTAGGCAATTGTAGACAAGCCAACCAAATACATCTAGGTACATATCAAGTCATTCTGGAACCCAAGGTATATTCAATTACTTGACTTCCTTGAGGCTTTCCTGCTTACCAGTTGCAAACTTTTATGAAGTTTTTCTAGGTGGCAGGAGCTGCTGGCATTGACCCTCCTGTGTTTGCTTCCAGTTTGTACTTCCTTCTGAGAAGTACTAGGAAGGAGTTATTCCCAGGATTAATGTGTCCTCCTTTCACTCCCACCTCTACAAAATTAACAAAGATATGTATAGATGTGTGTATGTATTTATATGTCTACGTATGGAGCCACAGAGTGTGGACAGACCGCACACAAAATTTTTACATACTAAATACAAATATGTAAAAAAGAGACATTTATTGGGAGAACAAATTTTCATGTTTTAGCATTTGCATGCATTTGTTGAAAAGAACGACCCTTCACATAGTGCTTCCTTTATTGATGCTTTCTTGGTATTTGGCTGGGAGATAAAAAAAACCAAAACAGCCCCCAAAACCACTGTGACCAGTTTCTTGTGTTGAATGGCACTGAATTTGGACTGAATAATTAAACGTGGCTTATTCTTCCCTCCAAAACCCAGGTACATCATAGAACTAGAAGACAGTGCCTTGCTGGCCACTGGAACATACTATTTTCATTGTGACTTTCTTAGTCTAAGGAGAGATTTTGTAACTGGCCACTCATTTGGAGGTTCCTTATTTGACTTAACACACAGAACTCAACTTAGACAGCTGAGTCAATTTAGGAGGCCAAGCTCACTCTACAGGTGTTGGAGAAAAAGAGAAGGTTTTTCAAAGCATACAACAAAGTTCCCACTCTGAGTTCTTCTCTGAACTGACTCTGTGACTGACTGAGTCACTCCTGATTTGAGTGGCTTGTATTCAATATGCTCTGTAACTAATTTGTTGAAAATGTGAGACAGTTTGTAAAAGTGTGTGCATCTCTAGTTTCTCCTTTGCATATCAGATATGAAGATTTTAGTTATCCCTGGCATAGTCTTATGCCAGCAAAGGCAAAAATTGTCCCAAATCCACTTTTAATCGAAAACAATACTCATGTTCAGTGTAAATTGCTCTAGACCTATAAATTTTGTGAGTAACCTGATGGCAGGCTGGAACCTGAAATTATGCTGATATCAAGGCGTTAGGCATTTAAGTCCTTCTCTCTCAGATTTAAGACCACATTCTCATTAGGAGTTGAATAATTAGTAATAATAATAATAATAAGGAGTATTATGTATGTTTATAACTCAAGCACATTGAACCCTACATGGCTACTTTTATTCATTGGCCCATTATGAATGTGCCTAATCTTTATGAGATTCCCAGGAAGAGCATGAAGAAATAGGAAAGGTCTGTGTTTGTTTGCAAGCAAATATAAAAATAAAGAACAAGAAGAAGATCTGAAAAAAATAACCCAGGTGGCAAAAGTTACTCATAACCAGGTGCACACTGAAATTACAGTGAACAGTGTCACGTGAGTCACATTGAAGGAAATGCCTCACAGTCAGAGTCAATGCACTCATTTTTATATTTATACATACTTGAAAATATGTCTGTAACATCCTTTGAATACACCAACGATAGTCGACCTAATCTTTTAACCGACAGCTAGTGTAGGCAGCAGTTATAACTGCTACCAGACCATTCTCCTTTTTCTTTAATAAGGAAATCCTAAACAGATAATTGCATGGTCAGATGTCAGTTGCCTGATATCCAGATCCAGATTTTTGTATTTCTGTGCTTTCTCATTGGCTTCCTCTCTGAACATTATGGTTGTACTTGTTACGTCCATAACAAGAGAATTGCTTTCATTAACAAATATAAGGTCAGATTTATTTAATTCATTTTCTGTTGCTGTCAGAGGGAAGCTCTGTATTCTGTACATCTCAATTTCCTTACTATATCAGACCTAAACTGCATTTTTTTTTTTACATTGAGCATTGAAATCCTGGTTGACAACTATCATCCTGGATGGGGGACCAAGTCTGATCAACAGTGTTGGTAGTTCATTCTTAGCTCTTTCTTTCTGTACCCCAGGAGCAACCTACCAGGACATTTGTTTTCAGTTTAGAATAATCAGAAAATTATGCCCGGTATGCTAACATGGCTCATTATCTTCTACTTACTGGCATCATGGAAACCTTTTCCACTTATGTAGGTTATGTTGTTCACCAGAAAGTATAACAAGTCCTTGATTAGGATAACATTAATTATCCTTGAAAAAACATTCATTTATGGCTGGTGGAGAAATATTTTGAGATTCTGTAGTCTTTGTTTATACCACAAAACAGTACCATTCTTGGTAATTTTTTTAGACAGGGTGGTGCTGTGTATTGCTCAACTGGTACTGAGAAGAGAAAATTAACTATCTACCACTTCCAAAACACCACCACCTTCAAGATACAATTAGTTGCTTTGAAGTTTCAAACATCTGCAGTTTTATAATCCTGGAGTTTTAATGTCAATGTTTGCAGGAAACAAGCAATCACTAGCCCTGCCTAAAGTTTTTCAATCGTAGGGACTAATTTCACATTAAAATGTATGAAAGGCGTGGAATCATCTTCCTGTACTTGATTTCAAGTGTTGGATGTGTATTTTTATTAATAATCAAACATCCGCATTGACCGGGGGAGGGGTGTGTGTGTATGTAAATTTTCAATTCAAGTTTGGAGATGGAGAGGAAATGTTGGTTTGCAAAATAGAAGACAGAATTTAAATGATCTCTCTGCTTTTCTCAAAGTTTTCCATGTCTATGGACCAGTCAAAGGGGAAAGACTGCCTGTGAATTTTTTAACAACACTACATTTAGCATGTACTGATGTACATTTGATTTAAAGGAATTGGCTCTGCGGACAAGTACATGAAACAAGCTGCTTCAGAGAAAGTGTAGAAGCATCTGTATACAAATATAGAACTATGTTTTCTGTCGATAACAAGGAGTTTTTATATTTGATAAAACTGCAAAAAAATAACAAAACAGCCCAGAGTTACCATCGAGTTTCTAGGAAAAAAATATACATCAGTTCTAGGCTCTGTCTGCAGAGCTGTCAGAAGCACAACATGATCTTCCGTCTGCCTATCTCTTCCATAGAGAGTGACCTTTTAGGCTTACTTGTAAATGGAAGCATGCAAACTTTGTAATGAATGTAATATCTGCATCTGTATCTTCTCAGATACTTGTGATTTCAGTTTGTCCACAGAGTGTCTCACTTGGTCTCTGTTGTGTCATGTTTTGTGGGACATATAGCCATAGATGGCATTCAAGCACAGGTCTGCTCTATTCTTGTAGAAGGGGGAAAATGGAGAAGAGATGCTTACCTTAAACAATAAGGAAGGATGAGTGGAAGTAAGGAAAAGGAATGAGAGTAGACAAAGGATGTTGATACAACAGTGAATCTGGTTTCGAAGAGGCATAGAACACAGTAGGAAGATGCATGGTTGTCATACAATGGAAGAAAGTGATGAAAGAAGAAAGTGAATTGTTTGAAATACAGGGAATCTGCAGTTTGACTTGATGAGTTGCATATTTAAGCCTTCAGAAAAACATTAAGCATCAAGCATTTTGCTTTCTTTAAAAATTGATGTGCCTTGCTTCAACTTACTGGTCAGACTTATGAAACTTGCCAGTCCTTGGTCTAATGTAATAAGCAGTGATCTAGCCAAAAAAAGAATCTTTAATCAAAACCAAGGGGACAAGGCTTCCATGTCTGGGTAAGTAATGTTCTTCCATGTTCAAGGTTATCCAAGGAGGGAAGCAGGCCTGGTGTCAGGTCAGTCTTGGACAAAGAAGGGAATTTGGGGAAAATGACCTTGTTGTCTCACCTAGAGTTCAGGAGTATGGGTCTCAGGAGGACTCTGAGCCTTTGCAGGCTTTCCCTGCAAGGTCTCTTGGAAGAGGCTTATTAAATTCAGAGACCACTTCTGGATTAAATCTGAAAGTTTCTGAATTAAAATGATTGCAGGGCATCAGTGGTATCCTGGGGAACTATCACTTCATATAG
>NW_009624608.1:0-15832 GCF_000690535.1 Cariama cristata | reverse complement strand
GAGCCAGCCCAGCCTTAAATGGTGACAAGAATTATTTCATATATCACAAAAAAGGTTTTAAATGGCTATAAGACCAACATACAGAGAAAGTTTGCTAAATAACGGCCTTCTAAGTTTCCAAACAGGATATGTATTTGTATTTTCTAATAGCTGTCATTTCTTAATTTATTCATTAGCAAGACAGTAGATCTGTCAAGAAGAACAGCTAATGTCTAAGTTACATGCATGCAAACACATTACCTGGCACACAATATATGGTCATACATTCTAAGCTAATGATATTGCAAATCTCCTCTGTGGATACTTTGTGACATTTTAGAAGTGGTACTTAAAAAGTAGAGTACTCATTATTAATCAAAAAGGTGGTCTGAAGTTCATAACCTGAGACATCTGAAATTATTAATCACACTAAAATTCTGTCCATGTATAAGTTTTGCAACTTATCTTAATATACTTTATCCTTTCTCTCCAAGCCTTTTTACCCACTGGTATCTACAGTGGAGGGTAGCTGAAGGAATGAATTTATTACTTTTAGGCATTCAGTGACATAGGACTTTCCTCAAAGACAATAACAAAAGGCCACACACAGATCCAGAATCCATTACAGTAACTCTGTAACAAAAGGATCTATATTAGAAATAACAGAATTACTAAATTGCTGAGAACTGATGTAATTAACATCTGCTGGTACATGGGCTTGCAATAGTATTTTTATCTTGAATTTAGCAACACCTGAAATAATTGGTAATAACGAATGATGGATTATTCCATATTGTTACATAACTGAATTACAAATGGGAATTTTGTGCCTGCATTCTGCATTCTTCATCTTCCCTTCTTCTCTCTGTAGTGCTCCGGTGAGACGACTTCTTGAGAATTTTGCAAAGAAGAGATAACATTTAATTACCAGGGGCAAGATTTTCCAAAAAACTGTTTTGTTGCTTTTTGCATTCCTGACTTAAATATTTTGCAATAACACAAAGTCATTACTTGTATGAGTGGTAGTCAGTTCTGTGAATCTGTAGTTACACAGAATGCTTACAAATATTACAATTGGAGATACATTGCAATTTAGAAATCTCCCATTTAAAGAAAATGTTGCAATTTCTTCAAAAGCATTGTTCCAACAACATAAATAATTACCATTTTTTAAAAAGCAGCACAAAAAAAGCTAGGGAAAAATCTGCTGTATACTACCCAAAAGAAAAAGCCATGCTTTTTTGATATCCCCAAATCTAGCACTTTCCAGCACACGTTCACATTAGAAAAAATACAATCCATACACAACCTTCCACACTGACTTCACAGAAATGACTGGCTATTTTCTATTATCTGTTACTTAGAATATATTAACATCATTCATCTAACAAGTAAACTCATGTTGCTTTCTTGTTCTTCAAGAGGTACTGTAAGAGGCTCCTTATTTCAGTAGTCAGTCTAAATACACACAAAGATTCTGGAAATATATGGTCTTTTGCAAGGAGAAATTAATTCGCTCGACATACTCTGAGTCAGTTGGAAGCCATCTAGCCACAGATACACAAGTTGACAAAACCAACTGAAGTCCTTATTTTATATACATACTTAACACAGCCTGCTTATATGCACACACTCTTTATATGGCGATGCAAACACAGGTACAGAGCATTTTATTCCACTTAGCCTTCTCCAAAAGTTCCTACATGGTAAAGACAGGGAGATCTACTGTCAGTTAGTTTTGCACAGATTGACTCATGAGTAACTAGGAAATTAAATCCTCCCTGAAGGAACAGTCATAGCTGTGCATTCTTACATGAAAAAGAGGAACCACAAGTAGAAAAAAACAAAACAAAACCAAATGCATTCAGCCACAGATCATGAATTTATATTCAAAATATTCCCCTATAATTGTCATCATAAGACATTCTGAGCTGAATTCAATACAAAATGTGTGTTGACTTTATTACCTTACTCACCCAGACTTGTCTTCTAACAGACGGGAAGTGACTAACTCCGACCACGGGATCTCCCTCTAGAAGCAGCTTACAGAAGAACGGCCTTTCCTAGTGTCCAGCTGACTCAGATCCTGCCACCTGATTAAGAGTCATTTTGCCCAAATGCCATATAGAAAACTAAGACGTTATAATACTTTTTCTGCAAACAATTTATGTCTGAAACCTAGAATCACAAGAATCTATCACCTACATTCAAATGTACTTCTGAAAATTAATAAGCAATCAAGGCAGCAGCATTTCTGTACTTCTCACAACTGTCACAGTTTAACTACACATAAATATTGATGCCAAGGCCTGTGGCCATTCATCCAAGCGAAACAAGGCGCAAGGCCCACACTGACTACAGGCGTAGTAAGTGGAACAGCAACACAACAGAGCAGACAGTAATTGTGCACGCTCTCTCCATTACACTGTTACAGCAGCAGTAGAACTGCTGAGGAGAATGCAAATGCCTCCACTGCTTCAGAGCGTTATTTCAGCCTGGTGCACCGCTGCCACATTGTAATCACAGGCACTGTAACTTTTCATCATGTATATCTGAAAAAAAATGCTTACGTAAGTTATTAGTATATAGCTTCACACATAAAAACATCGAGCCTGGTTGGTACAAACAGTGAAGCACTACAGACTGTTGAAAGACTACAGTAATCAGTGGCATGTGCCAAGCATGCTGCAGTGTACAAATCTCAGCTAGGAGAGAGAGAGACAGAGACACCTTGATCCTCACGATTCCACTTCTCCCATGAAGGACGAGGACTTGTGGTCAGTGACATCAGCAGATTTAGTTGATTCATTGAACAGGGATATTAAATACGAATACAAATCCTGACTACTATATTAAATAAATACAGTATAAGCTATAAATCACTGAAAGCTTATTATATGCACTGTATTCTGTGCAACATACATTTGGTAAAGTGCTGCAGCGTTTTTGCTCTCTTCCCTGAAGCTGTGCTTCAGTCCTACAGCACGATTTCCGCTGTAATCGTGCCTAAATTTCCATGATTTAGGCACTTAGGCATCAAAGTGCCTAAAAATAAAGCAAGTACTTCCATTAGCAGCAGTACTTAGCAGCTGAGAAAAATCTAGCTTCACATTTAAATTATGCTTAGTAGAGCAGAATCAAGTCTTTCTACCTGCTGAGTACCAACTTTACTTGCCTCACTTCTGTCTTACTCGCATCAGCAAGGATATAGCATTATTCGGGCACAAATATGTACTGATGAATTCAATTATTGTAAAATCATAAATACTGTAAAATCATAAACAGTTGATAAAAACAAACTCAACACAACAAATGAGATACAAAAGTGAAATTAAACCGAAATAATAAAACCTATATCCAGGAAATAATTAAAATTCCACTTGGGAGAAGGCAAGCCTGTAGACTATAATTGGCAGAATCCTGCTCCTACATTTCTGCTAGAAACTGTGTGGCCACTGTGTCAGATAGAATATCCAGATTTAACCTTGATGCTTTTGGACATGTTGCATGGTACCTCACACAACAGACTTACACATCAAAAGTCAGCCCCACCTGATGGGCTATGTTGAGAACACCTGCTTGGAATTGTGCCGCTAGCTATTCCCAGCACCTGTTCACCTACTCATAAAACACCATTTGCCTATTAGCAGCTACCACTATTAAATGTAAAGCAAGCTATCAGAAGACATGTTAGCAGCACTACTGAATGATATCCACTACAAATAACTGAAAATATCTTACGCATACACTCACACTGACCAAAGTATGATGAAATTATAGAGATTCATTTTAATAAAGTAGTTAAACACATATTGATAATATCATCCAATCATGTTAAGCACCTTCAGTACGATTTTGGATACTTGTCTAAATCCTTCCTTTCTTCTATGTTTATCTTGTAATTATTCCCTACAAAAGTACTAAGAGATCTCTCTTAGTATATTGTGTTGGGACAGGGAAATTCCCAGCTGGCTCTTTACTTCTTATTGAGCAATGATCAACAGTATCAGAAAGGGACAGTCAAACAAATAGATCTTTGGTGTGGTGTGAATCTAAATTTGCTCTGCTATTTCCTTGCAAGCATCTCTGTACACATATGGTACATCCTCAAATCCTGCTGCCAGTTCCATGCTGAGCTGTTCCCATCTTCCATCCAAGCGTTCAGCTGAGCGCACCTGCTGCCCTGCACTCCCATTGCCGTTGGCACTGTTACAAACCACAATATCACATGCTATGTTGTTCAGTGAGAAAAGAAACATTTAACAGTTTACCAACTGGTTTAGGCAGAATGCTGCTGTGCAGTGATAGCCAGAGAAATACGCAGTGATGGCTGGTGTGAGGGAAGGCTGTATGTGTGGCATATCCCTCTGGAAGGCAACTCTCCACCTCCTTCGAATTATTTCTGAATTGTCTATCCATTTAGAAATTTCACTCATATGGACAGCAATATAACTTACATGAATTTGGTTTTTTTAATCACCTTCCACAGACTCCCTTAAAATAACTGAAGGGCTAAGAAACCAAAGACATCACCTCTTAAAAAGTGCTTCCCTGCTATGAACCTTAAAGCTTTTGCTCTCTTTGTGACATTCAAATTACTTTGCTGTCATAAATCACATTTCAGCAGGTATCCCATGTAATCTGCCTGACAGGACTTGAGTAAAACATACCCCATGTTTGGCAACCAGGCCACCAAACTATTCCCTTCTGTTATTTGACTATATTAGAGACAGGCCTCTTCAGTCTCCCTCACCTATCTGCACTCATACGGAAAAAATTACTACTACTAAAGGCCTCGCAGAAATCTCAGTGACACCTGCCTCTTCCCAAAAGCCTTCTCCCCCAGAGATTTCATGCCTTAGTCCTCCAGCCATGACAAATTCCGTAGTCTTTTTGCATTGACTGATAAATTCCAGCCGCTTATTCCTTGCAGTCTGAAGAAAGGACCTCTTGATGATCCTTGTGGGTCCCTTCCAACTTGAGCTGTTCTATGATTCCTTTTCTGCCAACTTCAGATTGCTAAAATGGAATCACAGTACAGATCAGGGAAAAAAACCTGTATTAGACTAACCCTCACATACAGATATGTGAACATATGCATTTTGTGAATAGAATACAGTTTCCCAAATTCTGACTAGCAGTTTTACAGAAGAAAGTCAATATAAGTTGCATGTACAAATAGTAAATGAATTCCAGAATACTGAGTACCCTAGGTCAGTATCAGTAGAAATTATTAATACAGATGTGTCAGAAAGAGCAACAAAGTTATCATAAAAAGGTATAAAACAGACAAGTATCTTTTATTTCAAAAAATTCTAAGCAATAATTTTTTCTCCCATTTCCTGTCCAATTTTCTCATATAAAAAAAATAAAAATCATGAAGTATTTCAAGTAAGATTTCTGGTTCTTAATTAAATGGAAGCTCTTTGGTTGATTGAAGAAAAGCTATTGCTTTGCCTCAGTTTAATATCTTCTCTCCTTACGTAAAAGGATTAGGAAGTGGAAAAAAGTGCATGAATGTTTGAATTTTGACAGAAAAAAATTCAATCAGCATAATATTATACAGAACACATAAAAAGCTTAGAGAAACAAAAACGACAGTAGTATTGATAGTGTTTCACAGTTACAAGATAATTTCAAATAAAATGAGCAAAAATGTTATACAAAATATCTACCATATAAATTAGGCTAGAAGTAATAACACCACTAAAGATTAGGCTTTCTTCTTCTGACACACTGGAAGTGCCAAAGCTAACTGACAATATGGAAGCATCAGACCTAGATGGCACACATTGAAGATGATGTTACTGCCTTACTTGTCCATAGCAAAAGGCAAACCACCTTCTGTTAAAAACGACTATTTCAAAGGGTTTGGTATATAAAACAGGAGGAGAAGGTGAAAAGTAAGTATTCTATATACATATTATATATAAAAAAGATGTTCATGAGCATTACAGAAAAGTCCCACATTTGTACCTGCTACATTGGCTGGAAATACTTAATAGAGGAAGGAGAATAGCACTGCTTACTTCAGAAATGAAGTTAATGGAAGGTAAATTGAAGTGAGTATATAAAATAATGATTGATTTAAATTCCAGATAGATCAAGAATCTTTCTTTTTCCAAGCTTTCTTCCATAACAAAAGAACACAGGTTTCTTTTTTAACCTCAAATTAACCCGAATTAATGAATCCAAATTCCATTTGAAAGGAATGTCTGAATAAGTAAAACATTATTAAAGACCATCTATCATTGCCACCAAAAGTGCCAAGATTTTAATAACATTAAAAAGAGATTAAACATTCATATTAAAAACATCCAAAGCTTCTATAATTTACAGGAAGCCATACTGGAAGAAATATTAAATTTTTTAATTCAGGACTCCAGTCAACCTTGCAAGGAGACTATATTACAGCTTCTATAGAAAGGAAGAAGTTGTTTTACCCCTTTTATCTTTTGCATATAAGTTTCTGACAGGTTTTTTTCCTACAGTATTTGGTGCTTCTTTTATTGAAATTACTGGACTAAATAATCGATATGATCTAGTATGGCAAGTTAAAAGGTAAGCTTTCTTAGTGTTAACGGCAGCATTATGTCCAATAACAAGAAGAAAGAAATACAAACAGATGCCAAACAACTGCATACATGGTATGGATTTGATTAATTTATATTATAGCTTGTAAAAATTATATATAGCCACTTTGTTCAAATTCAAAACAGTAAGTAGTTCCACACCTCAGGGAAAGCAACTGTTCATATAATCTAAAGATAATGAAGCGCACAACAGAAACTAAAAAACCAACCTCACATACCAGTCATGAGTTTTCCTGAGGATCTAACTGCTTCCATTAACATATTTCACAATTCTCTATGCAGATTTTTGTTTCCAGGTAAAAATAAGTCAGTACAGAAAATTATTTCTCCTCCCCTCCACTGTTAAACTATCTGTAAATTAGAAATGCTCTCTCCACTTGCCTACTTTCTCAGCAATTATATTAATTCTTTTATTTTGGCTTCCATTTTCTAGCTTGGGGGCATACGCCCTTCTCGGAAGGTCATCAGAAGTTTGTGACAACCCAAGGGTAAAAGGGGAAGATGCAAAAGCACGAGAGAGGAGTAACTAAGGTTACATGATAGGTAAGTATGAATTAGGTCACAAATGCAGATATGAGATTCTAATATTCTTTCTTCACTTTGGTAAGATTTGAACTAGTTCTGACTGTGCTATCTCAGAGGTATTACTAGAATTTGAAACCACAAATCAGAAAATCAAACAAAAAGGGTAGAAATCTTCCTTTTCCTTTGTAAATACCCTGGATATAACGAAGACACAGCTGAAGATATAAAGGAAAATGCCTGTTTTGGATAACGTTATCTGTATAGTTCTTTACCATTTGCAGTTAATTTGGCAGAGGATATCTTCATTTGGATCAAAATACAGAAGAGAACATCAAATTTAACAAACTGTATCTGACTTTTAAAAAAAATTATAACTAAATAAGGCCTTTAATAGCATCACTTTGTTATGATTATTAAAATACCAAGTATTGTATTTCATAAATCCTGATTGTACAAGTGAAATTAAGAGTGGATATGAGGTACAGAAAAAAGAAGGAACTTCTCAGAAGAATCTGCTAAAAAGAGATAGTACTAATGTTAGAAGTTCTATTATTGTAGCTACAAGATTTCTCCAAGGAAAAAAAAAAAAAAAAAGTCGTGGGATTATGCTACAGGTTCTGATACATACACATAGATTATCCCTGAAAATCACCTGGGCATAGAAAAGCACATTGTATTAAAGATGTGTGTAAATTGCTCAATCCCATCTGTTTGCACACATACCAGTATATTTACTACTCTTTTAAGGTATACAAATGTAATAGCATTTTTAATCTGAAATGGATACTTTAAGTAGACAGTTAAAATAGCTAAAATTTTTCTTGTTCTGATTTTTAAATGATGAAAAGATACTTTGGGGGAATATTAATCTTCTGACGCAAAGAAATAGAATATCCCCCCTCTCATCTTTCTCCTCCCCCCCCCTTTGAATACTGTAAATTGCATAAGAGGCCTTCTTGTCAATCAATAGCCTTTTTTTGTGCTGCTATTTTGTCTTTTTGAAGTTTGATATTGTTAATGCCGAACCCAGGGCCAAATTATTAAATGACCAAGCAAAAATGTAAAAAAATCTTGAAGCAATTTTTTAGAAATAATAATAGAAAGAGGTAGATTAAGAAATTATTTTTATTTCTGAAATACCCATTCCCTCCAACATAGACCTTACTTATTTCATGCAGTGTTACCATCCAATACCTGTAACAACTGTTGGAAGGCCAGCATACTGATATCCATTCACAAGGAAATTCTAAAATATGACTGCAAGACAACAGCATCATGTTTCTCAAATACTTTTTGCAAATCAACCCCCAATTAGGACACTACTCCAGTTGTTAGACTGTAATGATTCTTTGCAGTAATCATCATAGGCACAAATACCCTAATTTAAAAGCAATTAGCAACCCGCATCATTTGTAACAGAACATTCTGAATATATCTGAAAACTGGCTGTGCCTTGTAGTTTGTTTTTTAACACTTCAACTGCATTTTTAGCACTAACAAAAAGAAATTATTAGCCCAACCTGTAAAAATCTGCTATTATTTCCAAAATCAAACATTCCTTTTCTATCACTGAAAGTATGTTTGCTATTGGAAAAACACTTTTGAAGAAAACTGAACAAGTATTCTGTACAAAATTTATTTAGAAAAAAAGGTAAGTGTGTATTTTCCAGCAAAAAGCCCTAAATTTGCCTGATTTTAACAGATAAATTTAAGAGCTATCAGGTACAACCAATATCTTTCTCTAAAATAAGAATGTGACCATAACTAACTGTCATGAAAAATAATATAAAAGAAAATGAAACTTTGGAGGTGATCCTCCACAGTACACAGAACTGCAATAATCCAAAACTACAGCTGAAAGCAACTGATTGTTTTCAGCTCCGAAACTGTATGTCAAAACACAATACCTTTTACACTTACTCAGTGCTTGAGAATTTGATTTCTGTTCTACAACACACACCCGTAGCACACCTTGTCTCTTAAAAACAGATTTTACTTTTTACTTGTTTATAACTTTCACTAGGCCAGCTAGCTATATTTGTCAAATCAAAACTTTCAGTACTTTATATACCACAAGGTTGATCCAGGTTCCTGTAAAATCATTGGAATATGATGTTTAGACTACTGGAGGAAAAGCAAGCCAAGTCCTACTAAATGAGCCTAATGAGCGTTGTCTTTTAAGACTGAAAATAGTACATACTGTTTCATACAAAATTATGTTGATCTTATATTTTAGCAGAATCTATCTCTTTCAGAGGAGATTACTAAAACAGAGACATTAAGATCATCAGTACTTTGGAACTCTTCACTGCCTTTTTTGCTGAGAAATTTTAGAGTCCGAAAATATCTGCAACATATAGCCACTAATGGCTAACAAAGATTTTATAATGGCATAAAGAATACAGCATTTCTTCAGACAGTAAGCTATGACTTTGAGAAATGGGTAGTTTTCCAGTGTACAGACATGACAGATGGGATTTGCCCTACTCATGAAGTTAATGTATCATCTGACATGATATCCTGCTGGAAGAATTCCAAAGGGTATGCAACCTTTGCTGTTCCTCTTAATATTTGCAAGTTTCTATTAAAAACCAATGCTGACAACAAACTTTTAGCGGGTACTTCTGACATTACCAGATCTAAATAAATTAGCACAACTGCCAGTCTCTTGTGCTGCATTAAATCGTGTCATGGATTAAATCTACCCTGCATCACATCTTCAGGCAGTTTCACCTTATGTGACACCAGGAAGACATCACACACTAAAACAGCTCCTGCAAGATGCAATAAGCTCCGTTAGGAGCCACTCCAAAATACCACTATTAAAAAAGAAGGTACCACAAATGGAGTACAGACACACATATTCCACAGAAAAAGGTCCTGCAAAAATTAGGTGTGAATTGCTGCTTGACAAGCAACTTGAATCCAAAAGATTTTGTTAGTCATACTGCATGTAACTTTGCTTCAGTATGTTACATGCACAACTGAGGTCCTAAAAGAATACTCTTTTTCCTCAAGAACTAGCAGAATTATTATATTAATTTAGAAGTTTATCTTTAATTCCTCTGATTATTGTCCTCTTGTGGAAAATACAATCAATGTAAAACACAGATATTAGGCAGATTCATATCCATTTTCATAGGGACCTCAAAAATTGCCTGAATAGATTCCATCTTTGACTGAAAAAAAGGACTGGCAAAGCAACATTATATAAAGAATAATTAGGGGAAAAAAAAAAGAAAAAGAAAAAAAAATTGAACAGTGACAAAAATCAGAGAAGGAGTAAAGCACCTGAACACAGAAATCCATGAGGACTACCATGGAAAATGAGTGTGCAAATTTGAACAGCAAAAAATTACAGAAAAATTAGGAAAAAAGATACATTGTGTGAGTGTGTATATACTGTTCCCATATCACGTTCACAGAGTATCATACCTATTGGTGATATCAAATAATTTACTGGCAGGTACAATTCTAAAACATTCTTAGCAAGATACAAATACAACTAAGTCTAGAAAAAGAACTACAGGTGAAATTGAACATATTTTCTTTTTTTCCAGCTTATATACAATTGAAATCATTCACAGCATATTGATAATGAATCATCTCATTAAGGACAGGAAATTAAGAACAACTCAAATGTGTTGGTCATTCTTTCAAACTGTACACTTGAAAAAGCCAATATGTTAACCATAAACTCATATCTATGAAATTAAACCTATGCGACGGGTTATTTTAGAATGCACTGACAGTGACCTGGAGTTGACCTACAGATTTAACCTTCCAACACAAGACTTATTCAGGATCTATGGGACTGCAGTTTCTGTAAGTTCTGTAAGTTCATCTTACAGAAACATACTCCAAGAATTGATGCTCTGAAGTGATGACCTCACCTGTGAGACTCACACACCTTTTTTTTTTTTCCCCCATAATACCTAGCACTGGCAGGTAGGTTTTAACTGCCTCAATTTTTTACTCTCTTTTTGTAGGCATCTATAAAAGATGAGGCAGTTAGAATCAGAGGGGTGGGGTGGTTTATTGTTTGTTTTTCAGTTTTAAAATACTGTATCGTCTTTACCCAATAGTTTTATGTCTGGCCAAACGGAAGTCCTTGTATCAATGTGATGGAAATAACAAAGGAAATTTTATAAAAATCTTTTGACTCCCAGTAAGAGTGTATTTCTCTAACACAGTTACCCGCAGTTCTCCTGGACAAAGAGAGAGACATTGTAAGCCAGAATGTGCATGATGTAGCCACATCCAATAAAGCTTCATCCTCCATTGTGGTTGGCATCACAGAAAAAAATTCTGTCAAGAATTACATGTATTGCTATAACACAGTAATAACACATCCTTTTTTCCAGCTAAGTACTTTTGTTTCATACGGTAATTTCTCCTACTCCAGACCAAACATGCTGTTCTTAGCTTCCACTGTGATCTTCTGTGCTGTATTTGTTCTACAGCTCAACTCCTTTCCTGCTCTAATCCATCCTGTCATATTGTGTCTCACTCTGGTCCGCCTATGAATTAACTTGCACACATGCTTGAGTATCTCTATTTACTCATGGAATGCAGTCTTCTGCCTAATGTAAGGTATTGGCCGAGTAAAATAAACCAGGAACTGACTTCTAATGTGGCAAGAAAACTAATGGTTGATGCATTCTTCTGATATTAGTATTCAAACTAAAATATCACACTGCATTGAGTACTATTTTCTTTATAGACCAGACATAATTGCCATATGAATTACGTATTTTAAATATTTATAACCATTTACACATCTATACATTATATGTTTATGTACTTTTATAACTACATATGTATTTCTATGCATACAAATATAGCATTTACAATAGTGGACATTTTAAAGATCACTAAGTTATTGACATATAAATTGAGTTCATTGTCATCGCTAGCTTCCTTTCTTTGTTACTTGCAACTACTTTCTTTTATTGCTGTAAAATTTCTGCACAGGACTGTTACTTGTTTAGTTAATTGATTTCCTGCAAACTGGCTAAGAATTTATGTTACTGGATAAGTCTAAGATTCTAATAATACCTTACCACAGGAAGCTGAAAATCTGCATTGCCCTAGAGACATGTATACTTTAACATGGCCATAATTTGCTTGTAGTTAACTTATCCATACCTTCTATATTTTCAAAAATATCCCGAGCTTCAGCATCGCTCTCCCTTGATAAAAAGCACATTCCAGAAAGCTGGCAAGTTGACTCATACGCTCTACTTAAATCTAAACCGAATATTCCTGCTTTGAAGTTAGTAACTGAACGTTGACTCAGACTTTTAAAAATCCATAGATTATCATGCAAATTAATAAAAGATTAAATTAATGACTGCAAAATTTTATTCTTTTATACTACTCCAATTCTAGAAATGCAAGAGAAGAATTAGAAATTATTTTATGTTATTAAGGCAGCTATCAAATTTTAAGTATTTAAATATTGTGGAAACTGAAATGAAACAAATGAAAAAAAAATGCACATAAAAAAAAGCACATGAAAAAATCAAATTTGCAAATAAAGGTATAACACTGTTAAAGATATAAAAACAAACACTCTGTTAGGTTTAAAACAAACATCCTACCACTGCATCTCTATAACATAGCTTCACAATAGCTGTAAGAGATATGATGCATTTTCCTTACATTTTATTTCTGCTTTTTCAGAAATATTTGGATACTAACTGGAAGCAAAATGTTCAAATGCAAATGACTCAACTCTCCATAACTGAAATGGGGAGGAGTTTGAATAATGAAAGTTGAGGCATGAAAAAAATGAAAACTTTCATAAATCTGATCAGCACAGCAATCTATATTTGAGATATACTTAGAAGTAAGTAACATAAACTCCTAACGCTTGGCTGTTGCAATCTGAATAACTGCCATATGGTGTGTGTGGAAAATATATGCAAATATATTATGTGCAGCACAAGTAGATCCTGTCATAAACCTGTCTGGTGGTTGTTTTTTTTTTCTTTTTCCTTTCATGGAAACACCAGTAAAGCCAGTCGTTAATAGTCACCAAATTACAGACGCATCTCTCAATGCCACCAGAGTGAGTTAGTATTAGTAGGTCCTTTTATTTATGTTTCTGAGGTGGTTTTCTGTGCTTGATGAACTCAACAAAGACAGTAATTATGGGAAACTGGAACACTTCACACCCCTTCTCACTAAATGATATTGTTGCACAGGGGCCAGCTGCAAAAACCTCCACCCCTGTGGTTTGAAGGCTTTGGTAATGTAGAACCTGAGCTTCCACACAGTGCGTGAAAAAACGTCTTACAAGTTCCCTTGAGCACAACACATGGAAATTACAGCTGACCTAATTACACATTTACAGTTGAAATAAATAAATAATTGGGTTAGTTAATATTAGCAAAATTCTGCTCCAAGAAAAACCATAAGCTGTAGAAAATCAAATATCAAATTGTCCTACTGGAAGGTACCTGTAGCACTCAATTGCTAATTACTGAAACCAGCTTTCCAGTCCGTGGAATAAATTGTGCTACAGCCCAGGGAAGACATTTAGTAAAAGACATTTAGAAGTTGTGTAGAACATAAACAAAATAATTATCTTCCTACATCAGATTTAGATAACACCTGTGATTTTTGGTAAATTTATCCTTAATAAAGTAAAAAAACCACCAAACAAATAAAATCACTCAAACGTCAAAACAGAAAACCCCTGATTCTTAATCTGATCCACTAACTTGACTCACAATGTAATCAATCTTCATAAAAGCAAGCAGTCTAGTACAAGAGGGAAAGTATTTATTCACTATAATCAGATTATGAACATATATTAGGTTTAGCAAAGAATAACAAAACCCACATTTCTAAGCAGACCGTCTCCTCTCTAACAGGGCTTATCCAGCCTGGTTCCTGCAACCCAGAGTTGTTTTTTTAAAGATGTTACTTGCTTTTATTGATGATTTAGAGATGGATGTAACCCTGTACTGCAGAAATTTTCCTGGGCTTTATTAACATTCATATCTTTTTCTGCCAAAGAAAGTCCTATGATCACCAAGACAATTAGGGTACTAACTTAAAACCTTTCCTTTGTGATAATTTCCAGCCTATTTCAAGCCTCATGCTTCTTGGTCACATCTATATAGAACATGTAGACTGTAACCAGAATTTACTAACAGCTGCAAAGAAACAGGACAGGGTAGGATTAAATCCCTTCTAAATAAATGCCGCAATTTTATCAGTTCATAAGCATTTGCAAACACATTCTAGGCAATCCAAAAAAAAAAAAGAGGTAAATTGTATCCAATTTGTTTAACAAAACGTAAGGGAAATTCAAGTCTCCGCTTCACCGGTAAAGTCAAACAGCATTTTGGTGGGAGTCTTCTGCCTCTAGCTGTTGCCCAGAATCACTAGCTCAACTAAATCATTGTCAGATGTGAATTGCCATGGTGAAAAGCCAACGATGTAAAGTCTACATTGGTCCTACAGTTAGACTCCTCCCCAACACGATAGCTCAGCTTTGCGTAGTTTTACTTGAGCTCCTTTTCTCATCTCTATGCAAATATACTTTCTAGACTTTCCTCATCTTACCACAAGTAATTATCAGACATTCAAAGATTATTATTTTATTTTGACATTGTAAGTATTTTTGTAGGTAAAATGTATGTATTTCTACTGTTTATTCATAATAATCCCTACTACTTAAGCATTCTTTAGACTTGCACATGAAAACGGTGGCTAATGAAACTTGAATATCTAAATAAAAACAAGGAAATTCAGGATTTTTACAATGGAATACTCCACTGAGTAGAAAGAGAGAATACTTCTTTCCAAATTGTTTCACATGTTAAAAGCATATGATTCCAGTAATTTTCTTTACATAGCTTGTACGAAGCCTTTAGGTAAAATGTTCACAGATCTGCCCTCCTCCATTTCCCTTATCTTTACATTTCCTCTCCAAAACAGTTCCTCTCTCCCTTTTATTTTCTTACATTACACAAACTCAGTATGAGCAATTCTTTTGCAACTTTTTATGCAATTATTATTTGTAAACTGTACGTTATATTGAAGAAAACTGCGTGCTTCTAAATTTTATGGTCTATAGAATCAAAACAGTTGCCTGGATGATAACTAATAACACTTAAACTCTTTTCCTGGAGTTGCCTCTCACTCTCTGGCAAATCAATTCAACGGGCAGTTTACATGTTCAGGAGCCATAAAAATCAGTTCCATAAAAACAAAAATCATAACTTTATTGCCAAAATCTGGGATGCTGTCCCACATCTTAAAGGTTGGGGTTTGTTCTTTAATTCCCATTTGGTGTATTAATATATAAGAATTTCAGTTTTGTAAGCAAATAAATACATTTAAGCTCCATATATTATAAACAATAAATGAAGTATTATGATTAAGATCTCATGACTGGGTCAGAAAGTTTGCTCTTAAGATCCAACTGAACCCTAATGACTTCCAATTGTAAATACAAAACAAAATTAATTTTTAGTAGAACACATCATGTATACTAACAGAAAATCAAGGAATGCTCAAAAACCCACAATATCTCAAGACATACTAATAAGAGGCTTCACTTTAATTTTTACAGCTGTCAAGCTTTTCTATTGCCATTACAAAACCCAGGAATAATTTATTACTCTGGATGACAGGGATGGGGAACAGAATAATCCCCCCATTTTCCAGGATGAAGCACTTAGCGATCTCCTGCTCCACCTGGACATGAACAAGTCTAT
>NW_009624607.1:0-14693 GCF_000690535.1 Cariama cristata | reverse complement strand
AGCCCTGAGGAACACCACTGGTGACCGGGATTTTTTGTCAATTGATTTTCTATCAATTCACAGCAAAACCAGCCATCCTCTGCCCAAACCCACCTGTCAGCATAGCAGTGCACTGTCCCCTTGGCAGCGACAGCGGTTCTTTACTCCTTCACATCCTTTCCAGGATGCTGTCTTCTTGTGATTCAAAGGCTTCTTGATGATAAACTAAAATACAATCAGAATATATAAAGAATAAGCAAGAAGCAAGAAGATGCATATTCTACCTGGTGATCACAGGAAGTCCTTGCAACTGTTGGGGCTGGAACGTAGGGCATATGAGGGAATGCAGAGGGTGCTGGGCTCAACCAGCCTGGAGAAGAGGAGGGGAAGAGCAGACATTATGTCCAGCCATTCTGTGGTGCACAAGAGGTTTGAGGACATGATTTGCAAAAAGAGTCATTATGGTTAACCTATTAAGGAAAGTTTTTCACCATGAGGGTGGTCAGCCACTGGAAGAGGGGCTTGGAGATGTTGCAGGTTCTCTGGCCTTGGAAATACTCAAATTTTGATTGCACAAGGCACACAGCAACCTGCTTTAGCAGAGCCTGCTTCATGCAGGGGGTTGCACAGCCAGAGATCACTTCCCACCTCAGTTATTCCATGAGTTAATGAAGACTTTGGAAGGTTTCTTGGTTTGTTTCTTTGTCTGAAGAACTGGCTTTTAATCCCTGTTTAGTTCCTCTGCCTTGGGTTTAGCAAACTCACAATATTTCAAACAAAGTCTTTGACCAGCTTTCCATATAAGGGTTTTTTATTCTAAAAAATCCAATAGGAGAAAATAGGTAGATTCCTAGACAAAAATATTTAAAGAGAAAAGTCCTCTTCACTTTTCCTTTACCTGTTGAAACAGGAATTCATTCTATTTGTGCATCCGTTTTGCCACTATCTGAGGATATGTTCAACCCTTTCCACAATACATCCAGACTTCAGCAGCCTGTTCAGCCTTTAGCTGGTGACATAACCTGCATTTCCCAGAATGGATTATGACTGAGCCAGCTGCAAACTTAGCTAACTTTATCTGGCGCTCTCCAGATCTGCTTCCAAATTCTGTTTCTGAAGAGTGAATAGCAGGAGTGCTAATGCTAAACTGTTTCTACTGAGGAGGTTTTTCTCATTTTCAGAACTCAAAGAAGCCTTTCTCTCTTGTAAAGTGATTTCATTTTATATATTAAATTTAGCCTTTACTGAAACTTGAATTTGTTTTAAGTTGGAGGAGCATACTTGGGGGGAGGCAGGGCAGGGGGGGATTGTGAAGTTTTAACGTCTGAAAGCGACAGAGTCAGGAAAGCTGGAAGAAATTAGACTTATGATGAAAAACAACATTTTTGAAAACAGACTCCAGCAGTGAGGTCTGAGGAAGCCTGAGGCTTCATTCACATGTGCAGAAATTCAGCTTTGTCCCTGCAAAAGTATGTCTACTTTCTGTGACCAACAATGAATCATAGCCAATGGCTTTCCTGCCTTGTACTTCAGGGGTAAGACCTGAGCCTACAGCACAGTTCCATCTGCTTCCTTCACCCAGGCTGGTGCACTGCTCTATGCTCCATCTTTGGGAAGATGATAGTTCACTTTCAGCATCGTGCTGTGCTCTCCCAGCAGCTTGCACGTAGGGCATATGAAAGGACCTATGGACATAGGAAATGTTGGACTTCTTTTCAGTGCTTCAAACATGTAGTTTAACACACAAATGTTTCATTATCTCAGGATGTGCTTTGACAATACACAGAGGAAATAACAGTGGGCTTTCCATCTGCAAACCCCATTTTTCAGGTGAAATTTCAACTCTTGAAACCAGATCCTATTGTGAAACTCCTTCCAAAGGGCTTTCTGTAAGTCCGATGCATATTCCATAAGTTCTGAAACAATACAATAACTCTCTCATGGCACGGGTAAACTACACCATTTTCTTCATTTCACCATGGGTGTCTGGTTTTTAGCACTGCAGCAATACAGATGTGCATTTAAGACTTGAGAAAAAACCAAACATTGATAGTTAGCATGGTATATTGGTCAACAACAAGGCTGTCTCTTGCATCAGGCAGAGTAGTCTTATCAGAGAAGGACCTGAGGAGATGAATACAGACTACAACATGCCAAACACAGCTACTCCCCTTGGGGGTTAGGAGAGGCTGGTGTGACTTCTTTCTATCCCATTAGCAGTTTCATTTAATTCAGTTCTACTGGAATATGTTTGGACTTGTGTTTTGTTCCCAAAACTGCACAAAGTTGCTCTAACCACTGCCTCAGAAAAACATGACCACAATGACAGTATGTTACCCATAGCTTTCACAGTGCCCACAAATTAAGATCTGAAGGACATTTTCTCAGAATGACTGAATAACATGACAAACAATATGCAGCAAACTTGAAAAGGTGTCATATCCTGGCTGTTCGTATCTCTTCCTATCCTCTCTGTATCCTATCTCTTTCTCTCTCTCTCAGACTTTCACAACGTACACCTGCATATCTCTTCCTAAATGAATGGATCTCATCATTCAGCAAAACAACACATAGCAGAAGTGGAGGAAATCTACAAATTTCTTTCAGTAGATGTTGCATTTTAGCAACCGGACTCATTCAGAGACCAAATGCTATGTTGCAGAGCCAACAGAAGCCAACAGTGTGCCTCCATGAACACATTAGTATCTACTTAACTAAATAAAATGAGAAAACTTGGATTCTTCTTGTAGATCACAGATTATTTCTGTTGACCTAGCATAGACTGCAACAAAGAGCTTTAAAACGAACGGGATTTATCTTCTAATAGATTGTTCAGGAATACGTCATCTTGCATTCTTCAAATATAGAGAGGTTTAGCCACTGTTACAGACCTAAGAAGTAGAGCTGAGCAGATTCAGCCTGAGTCAGTTCTTAAAGCTCTGAAGATATCTGTTTTTCAGAGATGCTTACTTTTTCATGGGTGTATAGATGCTATCACTGAATGACAAATGGAAAGTTGTCCGGTGTACAATTCAAGTCAAGGAGAGCTCTCTTACAAGTTTGACTAGGCAAATAACTAAGTCCTATTTGCCACCTGCAATCTTATCAACTTAGAAAACGTTCTGCTGGGTGAGAGAAAGTGGGAAGACTGGCTTAGACATGAATAAGGTCTGTGATTTTCCTTATTGCTTCCTCAAGCTGCCTGTAAATGAGCAGCTTGTTTGAGACCATCGCTTCTTGGTTTTTTTGACGCACTTGCTTTGGATGTTGTTAGCAGTGCTGATTTATGAGATGGGGAATGTCTGTTCATGAGCATTTGCATGGAGATCATTAAATCAAAGATGCAAAACACTTGTCAAATTTTAATAGTATCCAACCAATAAAATCTGACACAGGTGTGAGCCAGAAATCTAGAAGTCATGAGAATTTTCAGTAAAGACTAGCTCTGATTTTCAGCTCTTCTTCTGGTTTCTCTTTACTTGCAGCCCTTTTATGGAGTATGAGCTATGGAGTGGGAGCAAAAGCTTGTATTTCAGAAATAGGATGGCCGCTGCCTGACCTTGTCCATGAGTAAAACACAGGTGCAGTTGTGCTAGTAGCTTTCCCATGTGAATATTGAACAATTTTAATTCTGCAGGAAGAATCCTTCTCCTAAGCCTTGTCATATTTAAAAGATATCATCTGCATATTAACTTCTCAAGGGAAACTAAGCATCTGTTGCTTAGATGTCCCAGTCTTCTGCACTGCTTGTCTCCAGCCGTTTGTTCTTTGTGAACATACTGACATCTCCTGGTTGCATCTGAAACTGTGACCAGTTCATGTACAAAACAATAGTTTCTGCAAGGGATACTCTAAATTTTTTGTTTAAATTGCACTGGTTTGGTTGATTCCAGGAAGGCAGACCACTGAGAAGGAAAAAAATTAGATGCAAAACTTGAAAAGCAGAAATTATCTTTTTTAAGCCAGCTGTTTCCAAAGTGCCGAACAGACTCAAGCATGGAGAACTGCAGCCCAGGGATTCACAGTTCCTGACAGAGCCACCAATGTCAAGACTCATATCTGTTTCTACCATTCACTGCGCTATCTTCAGATGGAGACTGGTGAAGTGGTTTTCTGGGGGACGCTAACTCAATGTGACCCAGCCTTGTCCTCCCCAGATCCCTGCAGGGCCACTTACATGTGCCCTGACCCAGACCACAGGTGTGATCATGCCTGCGTAGAAGATCAGTTCTGTTCATGCCAGAGAGTATTTCCAAAAAGTTGGCTAAATCAAGACAAAGGACAGCTGACTGACATGTGAAATTCAGGCCACAAATTATCCCTTTTGTCACTAAAATCTCAACTTCTCTAGACAAGGAGCTTTAACAAAGTTGGTATTTGGTATGCAGACATGATTTTTATTGTGGTTTTGGTTTCACAAAGTTCCAAGCAAAAACAAAACTGAGTGTGAACACCTGAAATATTTTATTCAAAAGTACTAAAAGAAGATGGTCTGACTTTTTGTTCTTCCTTTTCTCTCTGCATTCCTCACAGCAGAACTCTTACTGATCTTTAAGTGCTTTTCCAATAAGAAAAGTGTCCAGACTTTTTAGCTGCTTTGTTATATTGATTTATTTGATCAGTAAATATACTCAACTTCTCAGTGAAGTATTACTTAGGGCTAAACCTTCAAACTGTGCCTGACTTGGTTGAATTTTCTGTCATTCTAGTCAACGAAATCCTGTTACCGAACAATTATACTGGAGGTGAGAAGTAAGTGAGAAATGTCATTTGAAAAAATAAACAACTCTCTGCATATAGGGGTAAGTCACATTCAGGTAGCTAGTGCCCAGCCATTCTGCATAAGATATAAAAGGTCTAGAGCTGAGTCTGAGGCTGAACTCACCAAGGCGTATTTACCACCTGCCTGGTGAAGGGCACTGTGGAAAAGCTTCTTCTGTCTAATTTCAGTTAATTAATCTGTTTCAAGCAACTTTAACCCTGGGAGCTTGTCCCTGATCATCTTCCTTATGTCAGTGAGGTGAGTGTTGTCCCTCTTAGGGTCCCAGTTGTGCTGGAGGCTTGTGGAGAATGAGGGAAGACCGAGATGGCTATATCTGCTCCCTCCACAAAGCCAGAAATAGGCAGAGCTGAGGTGCTGCGGAGGGCTGAGGAAGGTGGTGGAAGTGATCTTGAGGCTGCACTGTAGGCAGCTAGGTGCGGGATTTTTCACAGAAGACCTGAAAAGGAAGGTCTGGCTAAAAGGTTCTGCTAGAAGCAAACCTGGGAGGTGACATGCTCTGCATTATTGCTGACCATCCTCTAGACCTAGCTCTGAGAGGGACATTCTCACCGAGTAGTGACCCTGAGAGGGAGTCCCATGGCGACAGCCAGGCTTCCCTTTCCTCACCCCTTGGCAGGAGATGGACTCCCACACTGATCAGAAGAGCCAACACAGCACCAGCGTCAGTGGAAGGTGTCAAGAAAGGGAATAGACAGGGGTGTGAAGGGGAAAGCCAGTAGATACAGTGCTTGGTTGTGGAGATTGTTCACAGGTTATTGATTTCTCATGCAGCTACTCCAACTCAGCCAAGCAAGTTGTCTCTTGCAGGCTTCATGGAAAAAGAACTTTTTCCCCGTGAGAGTGGTACTCACAGGGAGTAGGGAAAACAAGGAACAGGGATGCTCTTAATACAAGCAAAGATTATGTGACCAATTTCTAGCTCTGTCAAGCAATGAAAAGTGGATCAGGTGTTCACAAAACAGTGATACATTATACATGCAAACATCATATAACAACAGCTGCCGTGTCCACACATGGAGCTTGTGGCTGAACAGCAGCACTTGGCAAAGGCCAAGCCCCGGGAGCCTACAGCTGCTCACCGTGGGGCACAGTGCCTTCCGTGGGTTGTGGGTCGGGGTACCCCCATGCACACCAGCAGACTGCTGCACAGGCAGTTGCCCTGTCTGTTCCCTGGCTGGTCTCCACCACTGGCCCCAGGGAAGTAGCATCCAAAACACATAAGGCCAAAAAGTGCTCATCTAGGGATAGACTGACATTTCTAAACCCTCTCTCTGCTTCAGACAGAAGGAAGGTATCCTGGAGGCACTGGGACCAGTCATTATGCTGGGAAGTAGGTGCAATATTCATCCCTGTTCATCAAAACATGCAGGAATGTCTTGCCTAAAGCCAAGCTAGCCTTTGTGGATAGCTATGGGTGAGGATAAGTCTGGAGCTCCGGCTGTGATTGTCATTCAGGTCCCTGTAGTGATACCTGTTACACTGCAACTTAAATTCCCACAGAGAGGCCCTAGTTACTGTAGGGGAGGCAAACTGCATGAGCCAGAGTTGTTGCACACTGTGGTACAACTGTTGCTTGTTCACTTCAGTTCCTCCTGAAAATGAAAAAAAAAAAAACAACCAAACAAACAAACAAACAAACAAAAAAGGAGAGATCTTGAGAGGGAGACTATTCTAGTTTTCACATGAGATCACAGATTATACTGAAGGGTTAGTTACATCTTTCATTAGCCAGAGGACATTGCCTGCCTCCCCACAAAAGTGTATTCTAGCTAGGCAGAGTTAAAATTAACTCTTCATAGCTCGAAAGCTCAAAGTATTTATCCCAGAGGAAAAGACTGGAGGTTGTACCTCTGGTCATTCCTAGTAATGCTTCAGGTGTTTTGCTGTCAACTCCAGCCTTTCAGAAGCTGCAAGGGTGTTTTACTCCAAGGAAGACCCATGCTGCAGTCCTCAGCAAGACTCATGCGGTACCTCAGCTCACATCAGGTCTGTGGCATTTTAGTTATTTTCTCACAGGTTTTCCTAAGAGCACAAAAACTTGTAGGCTTGGAGAGATGTGAGTAGCCTTTAGAGAATGGAGAGGTTTCCCTCAAAAACATGTGAGACTTCACTGTTTACAATCTGCATTTATAATGTGTCATAAAATCCATGCCAGCCCCTCCTCCTGGCTTTCCTTCCCAGCTTGGCTGGACCTTAATGATGCCTGCACAGGAGAGGCTCTGGCAGGGTGCATGGCCACCCACAGCAAAGGTTGACGTGTGTGGGCTTTTTTGATCTGGACAGCGGGCAGACTTTGTGACAGAGGGAGCAACAAGCAAATGTCAAGCTGTCAGTTCTGGCCAGAACTAAACTTTGTGGGGATTGGAGTGCGTAGCTGGGTGGAGAGTCTACCCTGCAGGTTTGGCCTCTCTCGGATCTCTGAGGTGCTCTCACCATACCTGCAGTATAGTTTCTCATCCTTCCCTAGGTGCTCTTAAAGGTCTGGGGGGAAGGGATCAAAGTAAAATTACTATAAATACTGTTTTCACTCATAAAGTCCCTGATAAGGGGAAAATTAGAGCAGCAAATAGAAGTCACACAAAATTAGGACTGGGAAAAGATCTTATCTGCTTCAATGGATTTTGGATCAGCCCTTCAAATCCCTTCATGACTAGATTTTGTCCTCATTGCTTTCAACATCATTCTGTGTCCTTTCACCTAAAATGTCGTGACACCAGCTTTTCTGACGGATGTCTCTGCCCATGCATCTACCAAAGCTTCAACTGTAGGGCCACCTCCTGTGGCTCAGTTGTGATGCAAGTGATCACAGACACTGCAACTGGGCAGACAGAAAAGGAGATGAGAAAAGAGAGGGACAGAATATTACTTTCCTGCCTTTTCAGCTGACAAGACTGTTTATTCTTCTACCATCCTGAAATGGTTAGGAAAAGATCTCGAACTTCTGAAAACCAGCAATATTGGGTTGAAAGAGAAACAAAATCTAATTGGTCTTTAAATGAAACTGAGTATTTATGGAGTCAGATTCCCTCTGCTTAAACATAATTTTGAAAGTGTTGAAATGACACAGTTTGACATTTCAAACAACATGCATTTCCGAGGAAGCTGCTTTAAACCATCTATTTTCTTGCAGTCTCAAAACAGACTAATCTTTCTGGAAAAGACTTCATCAGGAAACCGCCACTTATTGTTGCCTACTCTGCAGTGCAGGGCTTTTCCCTGCCTCCCAAATAATGAGGAGACATGAGATCATGCCTGCAGGCAGAAGTTACTAGCTGCTTGGTTTATTGACTTCCTTTTCCTCATTTGTGCCGCTTGATTCAAATCACTTGTGGGTGGAATAAAAATGCTTGAAAATCTCAGTAACTGGTGGGTGCTCAGGTTCCGCTCAGAGCCCTTGGGCACTAGGGCAGTTTCAAACGTCATTACATCTAACCAGCATAATTTTAAGCCTTTCTTGTATCCATCTCCACACCTTGAGTCTTGGATGTGCAAAAAGATCATACAGCATGCAGTAATATCTTTTTAAATGCCTTTTTCCTTTTTTTTTTTCTTTTTAAGCTATATTGCAAAGCACAGCTCTGACTTACTCCTTAGTTTTAATTAATCTTCAGCAGTAGTTTCAAGCACGCGCTGTTCAACAGAACCAGATGGGCAACCACAGAAATTGGTCTTCTTCAGGTTTGGATCACGTTTTAGGGAGCAATTGTGTTTGTGACCCACCAGGTTGCCTGTGAGTTGCCTGCAGTTTCACCAGAGCATAGCCAGAGGGTAGCAGGACGCTTTGTTGCGGCCGGTGTTCCTGGGGTTTGGTGTAGCTTTTGCAGCGCTGAGCTTATACATACCTGCCTTGCCCTGCATTTGTTCCCTTGATACACAACAGAGGTTAATTTCCTGAAACAGTAAACGTCATTTATTGTCTTTATTCTTTTGAAAGACAGCAGGGAAAATCGGGACTGAAATTCTCACCAGAAGAGCTATAGCTGTCAGTCTTGAGTGGCAGTTGTGCTGCTCTGCTCAGATCTATTGGGAACACAGACTCACTCTCCTCATGCACTAGCAATAGCAGTTACTGTTCTCCAACCTTCAAGAGCAAAATAACTGAAATAGGACCCCATCTTCTACACATTTCAGAGTTGTCTTTATGGAAAGCAGTTATTAAAATGCTAGTTTCTGGGATGCAGTTTGCCACAGCTTTGTAGAGCTGTCGCTTAACTGTGGGTTCTTGAAGGACCCAAGCTACATGCTTCTACACAACAGTGCAGATTTGTTTTCTTCTTGGCATTTATGGCCTCTGGGGGCTTCCCAGCTAGGACCAAAGTGGTTCTTCTCAAGGGATTAAGAAAATGAGCAAAAGAGGAGGTCATGTATGTCCCCCAAGAATCTCAACGCACTTAAAACATTTTCCACTCATAGGCATGGAGATAGAGAACCACAGTGTTCATAGGTGCACTGGCACGGTTTTGTTCACTGCTGCCTTTGCAGGCTTAATTTGGGAGTGCCTAGGAACAGCTCTGCAGAAGGAGAGGGCCAGCCTAGGTGGAGATACTCAGCTTATCTAGCAGCTACTACAGCAGGCTGTGTCTGGCTTGGCTGGACCAAGTTGTCGGTCCTGCTGTTCTTCCTAAGTAATCTTTTCTCCTTGGAGGAAAGGGGATAATGATTTCTGCCCCATGTAAAAACTAGTATGGGCATGAATTGATGTTTGACAGCTGGATCATACAACCATGACCTGAATAGTTTTGGTCAGATTCCACTAGATGATGCTGTAGCCACTCCAGGTAACACAGGCTGTTGCTGTTAGAAGGAAAAAAAAAAAACACGTTGTCAATTTTAACTACAAATCTAGCTGAAGCACTGTTGCTACTTATCAATTCAGACCAAAACCCTTCTCTTGGATCTTATCTTCAGGGTACTCTAAGCGAGGTATTTTGCATATACAACAACAGAAGTTTCAGCCCAGATGACCACCCAGCTACTTAACACTGAGGATAAACAAGCCTGGGTGTGGCAGCAGACTTCCAGTGCTAGCCTGCAGTTCCAGCCCTCCTCTCTCTCTCTCCTCCTTTCTTCTGCACGGGACATTATCTAGGGTATCGTAACATCAGAGCTTGGTGGTCTATTTCCAGCATATGTCTGCAGCAGCCAAGCAGGGCAGATGTCCAAAAATCCTGCCTCATTTAGCTGGAAGCTGAAACGACTCTTCTGGTAAATCTGTGATGTGGTAGGAATAGGGATCACAATTTTAGGAAAACAAACCCAAATTATCATCTTTCATGTGGTAGTGGTTCGGAGAAAAATGAGAAGGAGGAAAGTTGTGCACAAGTCCTCTGTAGAGTGACTTTCTTAATGACACTCTCATTAAGAGTGACTTCTGCCAAATGCTGTTTACTTTTTGCTGTCAGATCTGTCTGAATTAATCACAAGCAACTCAACTTAAAAGTGAGACTTGTTCTCCTCTGCTTGCTGAGTGACATAAAGACCAAGTGCGAGAAATAGCCTGCCAATGGCTCCATCAGGCAGTCTGCTCCAGCACAACATCTGAAAACTAAAAGATACCTTGCCAAGTCTCCATCTTAGTCCATGGTGTCTCCTACTGACCTCCCATGGATGCAGTTACATGGTCATGGCATGGAGAAGGCTTTGCTCTACAGACTTCTTATCTGTGGAGCTGGCCTTGTACTGCTGGCAGGTTCAAAAGAGAAATAAGGCAAAGAGAAATTCAGCCCAGACTAGCCACACACAGCTTAGGACTGAGAGAACTCAAGCCTGGATGGCAATAGATATGAATTTGGGAGGGCACATGAAACCAGACTGGTGGACTAAAAACATATGGGGGAGTGGTACACCAGATTAAATTAATTGTGCTCATTTCCAGCATCACAAAAACCGTTAGACTTTATTGCAGTGTATTCATGGGGTAGCTGGACTCTCGAAGAAGCAATCCTCAGTCTCCCATCCTGTGATCACCTCCTTTTTCTACAGTGATCTGTTCATTATGTATTGGTGGTATTTATTCTGCCTTTACAGATTAATGAAGGAATTCTTCTTACCACACTTACTTACACTTATGTCACAAAATACAACTGCCCTCTGAAACACAGGCTGCGGCTTTTGTTTCCTATTCTTTTCTCAAGGCATCTGAGACAAAGTCAAATGTGTTTATACTGAAGTTAAGATGTTCAATTTGTCTCGGTCTTCCGGGTACTTCACAGGGAGCAGTTAGATCCATATTTGGCCAAGTCACACAGTCAGTACTGTAACTTTTGGGATCTGGTTATAGTTGTGAATATCTTGGCTGACAATCCTTGATGATGCACAAACTCTTTCTGATCTTGACTTCTTGGTGCTCCAATTCTTTCTTGATACATTACTTCTTGGTGCTCCAGTTCACGCAGTTGACAGAAGTGAAGAACTCAAGTGAAAGTGAACCACATTCTTTGAGCTACTCATTCCTGGATAAACTGTTGACAAATGGGAAGATAAATAGTATTTTAAAACCGTGAGCCTAACAGGAGAAGATTAGCATGCTCAAGTGATCTCTCATGCTTCCACATGAACAGCCAAAGCAGTATTCAGGAAGCCCGTGGTTTCCCCCATGGGTCACATGTCCTAGTCAATCACCATTGCTTTTTTATCACGCCATGCACTTTCTACAGGACAGAGGTCTGTGGCTGGATGAATGATAGAAGACAAAAACTTTGTGCCAGCTTCTCACCACTTGACCCCCATGGTAGGGACATTAATGCCTCTATGCTGTCCCTTCCTTAAGAGAAAGGAACAAGGAAACTTCATAAACTGACATGCTAAGCCAGAAACATTGCCTCTCCATCAGGTTTGTCCTTACACTCAGCAAGAGCATGCACACCTGTAAAAAAGGCTCCTGACTATCTTGTCAAAATGGAATTCCTATGAGACAGAGCAAACAGAAGGGAAATATCAGCATGTGTCTGCCTGCAATGAGTTAAATCACACCCTTTATGCTATTGCTTTTCATATCAGGAATTTGCTGGTAGCAGTACTGCAACAGTGCATATAACAAGTTTCTCTGTGAGCTGAAGAACAACTGTCTTCATGCTCTGTGTTCTCTGGAGGGAATCACCAGCACCTAAGGAATGCCAGCTGTAAACACTGTGTGCTTTGTCTTGCCAGGGTTCCCTCTGTGCAGTTTGGCTTCCCTGATGTCTAGTAAAGGTTAAGCTCACACTGCTCTCTTTCCTTCCTAAGGTGTCTCTCTTCCTAATGTCTGGTTGTTCCCATCAAGCTTACAGTAACTCAGTATCTGTTACTGTCTTTGAGACTCTAAGACTCTGTCATGAAGGGTTGTCCTCAGATTCAAAGACTATGTGGGATGCACACACTATGTATTCACCTGCACTTAGTTTCCTTATGCTGAAAAGTTGATAAACAATATATTAGAATTAGTTATTGACTTGTTTATAACCAGCATGCTTGCAGTGCAGTTCCCAAAGCTGTAAGATGTATGTGTGTGAAAACAAAATCCTGATTTTCAAAGCTGCTTATGATATAAAAAGTTAGTCAGAAGAGTTGATTATTGCTGTTGTGGCCCAGGATAGAACATGCGATCTACACATGTGCATGCTGGGAAGGCAAATCAACTGACTACTAGTGAGTTCTTTTAACACAGGCACCTGATTTTAGGTTTGCAACGACACTACACCTGAAGTTTCACTGTCCGAAGTTGATAAAAATGGGCATGCTCAAGGAGAGGTTTGCGACAGATGCTGAATTGGTTTTAGAGCCAAAGAAAGCAACTGGCCCACCAGCTCCCTCGCTTGGATTGCAAATAAAGGGGGCTGAATAGATTGCAGTACTGTAGCCCTCGGTTCTTGTCGTGGGGATTAACTATCTGACAGGCTTAGAAACCTACAGGATTTTGCACAGCCTTGATCTTTGACTTAGCACTGCTAATGCTTTCTCTAAAAAATTCTTGTCAGTTTGACGGAAAGAGCTAATTCTATGCAAAGATACTTTATGATTTAAGTGACACTAGTATGGTGAAAATCTGTTTGTTCCCTGGCACCTCAAAATCTCTAAGTCAAGTGTCATGCCTATGATCCAGCCAAGCCTTTAGTATGAATGCGCACTCTAAGCATGTGCATTGTCTTATCAGATGCAAGCACTAACATAACTAAGAGCCATCATAACAGAAATGTTCTCTGGATTGCGTATATAAGAATTTGTCTCTTCAAAATGGATGTTGAATATCCTCTTTGCATGTAGTTTTCATTGTTCCTCATCTTGAACAGAAAGCGGCTTTAAGAATTTTTTTGCAATCAAGGAAGTGGGAGCAAAGGGAAACAGATTAAGAAATGCCCCTGCAAAAATGAACAATGACAGTTTCAAGTTACCATGAACTTATATACAGTCTGTACAAACTTTTCACAAATTTGCATAGTAAGGCTTGTTCTGCATTATTTTTGGAAGCTGGGTGGGGTTCCTCCTCTATCAGACATTTCCAAATCTCTTCTGCTCTCTGTACAGGGCTCTCAGGCTATCCCATCTCTTGGGTGGTATCTCTAGGTCTGTCTGCTGTTCCAAGGCTCCGACCCAACAATTGTTATGTTTAAACAACGCCTCTGGGAGTGAGCTTTCCCTCTCTGTCTTTAAGATGGGTGAGAAACAGACTTCCAGCTCTCAGATACGCACTGTGCTCTGTTCTTGCTGACTCTGTCCAGGTTAGCAGGATGCACAAACACACTCAAGAACACAACTCTTGCGGTGACAAGCTAGATATGGCTTACAACAGAACATGTCCTGCTGCATTACTAAGTGGCTTGTTCTCTGATAAACTGTAAAGCTGCTCTATCACATGTTTGTTGTTCTTTGAGGTACCTGAAGGAAACAAGATTTTCCATCTTGGCACTGTTGAATAGCCATGATAAAAGTATTGACCTGCTTGCAAGTGGGGAAACATTCCAGTTATGTAAACAGCAGAGAATTTCTTTTTTTCTCTGCATTCCTAGAGTAAGCTGGCTTTAGCTTAGTCCATAAGTTAACTTCTGTGTGTGCTGTTCCCTTTGCTGCCTCCACACATATAAATTGATTTCTTTAGAACCACAGGCTGCTGGCCACTGAAACAAGGAGTTTCAATGCATTCTTGTAAAAGTCAGCAAAAGATTTTGAAAGGACATTGAGCGACCAGCTCTAAAATGCATTTCCAAAAGATGTAAAAACTGCCGTGCTGGGTGAGGCCAAATGCTTCTTCGAGCAGCATTAATTTCCAACAGTGGCCGCTAATGACAGCTTGAGAAAACTGTACAACAGGACAAGTTAAAACCTCTTCTTTTTCTTCTTCTTTTTCTTCTTCTTCTTCTTCTTCTTCTTCTCCTTCTCGTAAAAAGTCTCAGCTTCCAGTGTGTAACGGTGTAAGAACTTTCTGGTATGGCAGCTACTGAGTTTAGGCTTGAAGTACTGAGTTCAATAGAATTTAATAGCCATATATAGTTCTCTTCCTAGAATCTACTGAATCTATTTTAACCCATTCATATCACTGTCCTCTACAATATTCCATCCTAGGTGAGTTTCAGAGTTTAATTTGTGTAGTGTTTATAGTGGAGAAGAGGTCAAAAAAAGGGGAAAGAACTTATTTTTGTTGGTTTAAATTGGCTGCCCCACATTTCAAGTCTGTTGCCTTTAGCTCTTGAATTATTAACAGCAGTAATTTTCAATCCTCTGCACTTATGCTTTGTATAGTTGCATTATTAATCATCACGTTCCCAGGGGCAAGAGTCATTTCACATATTTGATGATTTTTCTGTTCTTTTGTTTAGTTTGACTTTGAGATGAGGCAAGACAATAGGTATATAACAATATGGATGTGGCTACATGACAGGTTTATATAGGGCTGCAATGCTTTTCATCTGTTCTCTTTCTGTATCTATAAAAGGGAGCTGAAAGGATTCCTGCCCCC
>NW_009624606.1:0-766 GCF_000690535.1 Cariama cristata | reverse complement strand
CCAACCAAACCATTCTGTGATTTTATGATCTCCACTCTACTCTGGCAACAGGCATGTTTCTTGGCGACTAAATGGTTTTATTCAGATGTAAATATACTCATGGCTGAGAACCAACATGGTGGCACAACTGACAACCATCTCCAGAGACTAGGGTTTTTTTTAAACTTAGAAATACTTCTTTTCCCACGTTTCTGTGGTCTGTAAGCTGGCACATTAAGGCCTTCCTTTGTGGCCTCAAGCACAGAAAGGGCATAACAAAATGCAGAATTGCTTGATGTCACATACTCAATACTGACAAAACATCTGTGGCTATGGCCTGGTGGTTATTTTGCAGACAGCTGTGGAAATTCAGGCCATTCGCCTTTCCCAGCTGTTCTGTCCCTCTGCTGCTCCCACAGCTCTGCCAGCAGTTTGTGTTAACCCCTTAATCCACGAACAGGGGTGAGGTCTGTTTAATATCACTGTTAATGACCTAGATGAGGGAGCGGAGCCTGTGCTCACCAAGTTTGCAGATCATACCAGATAGGAGAGAGCAGTCCGTGTGGTGGAGAGCACGGTTGCCATTCAGAGACACTTTGACAGGTCGGGGAGATGGACTGACAAGAACCTTGGGAAGCTCAGCAAAAGCAAAAAGGCAAATGGTATAGAGTAAGACCCTGGAGCAGGACAGGCTAGAAAGCAGCTTTGCAGCAAAGGATGAGTTGGACATGAGTCGGGCAGCGTGTCACGGAATCACGGACTGGTCGGGGTTGGAAGGGCCCTCTGG
>NW_009624605.1:0-9429 GCF_000690535.1 Cariama cristata | reverse complement strand
ATATATTTGTTCAGATTTAACTGGAAATTTGTATGTGTGCTACTGGACATTACAAAATAAATTACTAGAACATGAATGTACTGCTTCAGTGTATTTTTTGTGCACTTCTATTCAAACAAGACATTTCCTTCATCCTCTGTGATCAGAGCTGGGTCTCACAGATATCCACATGAAGCGTAAGAAAATACCTGGGTGTCTGCTCGTTTAACACCCTCAGCACCATGCTATCTGAACAGGCTAGGCTTATGGAAGTGTGTGTCCTAGGGGAAAAAGTTCAGTGTAACTGAACAGCCAGTAAGTCATTGGGCTTATCAGGGGAAGGGCGTGTTGCACAAACGCAGCAATGGCAAAGCTAGACACGAACGGAAGTCTGATTCTGGAGGTGCACGGGTTGCCTCCTGCTGACTGCTGAATCTCTTTTAGAGCTGCTTGGGGATGGTGAAAAGCTGGGACTTGGATAGAAGGTAGGCCTGCGACTGCTGCATTTGTTCAGGTAGCAGAACTCTCTACTCTGTCTGCAGGCTCAACCTCCAGGGAAGCTTTCAGCTACTAGCAGAAAGCTATTTGGGTGAGGGAGTCAGAGGCATTCTCGCTTGTACTTCCTAACACTGCTTCCCAGTGCTGCTTTTCAGAGAATTTTACTTTAAACAGTTAGTAGAAAGAAAAATGAACAGGAGTAAAATGGGAGTTGGCTTGGCTAGTATGAGGTAAATTCAGAGGCCCTTCCAAGTTCTCCTCCAACTCTGTTTTAAAGAGGACGGTAATGCTTTCACAGGTCTCTAAAAAAAAGCATCAGTGTTTACCCTCGGGAGAGGCCCCAGGGCTGTGCATGGTGGACCAGCAGAAGCACCCCTGTAACCACAAACATTTCAGGAGGACCTGAGGTAAATCCCTGCCCACAGCGTTTTCCTGTTCCCTTGCAAAGTGGGTGCCAGGAGGTAACTACAAGCTCTGTGCTGTAGTACTCGCTCTTCCCCTGCACCACTCCACCTGGATACCTCACGTGGCCACCCAGACACCCTTCGGGAAACTAGTCACTACAAAAGTAAGTGGTGTGCTGCCTGTTGTGCAGGTGGATGAAACCTTCATCAAATCTTGGCATCGGCTCTTCTGTCTTGAGTTCTAAAACACTGGAAAGTCAAGAGAAAAAATCCACATCTCTTTCCTGTGGAGTACTATGTAACTCAGTAAAGAACCTAACAAACAGCTGTCTCCAAGTGGTACCTGATGCTGACCTTGTTGAAAAGCTAACAGTTATCAGCTTAAGAGTTATTTAAGAAGCATTACAAAAATAATGAACCTAAAGTTGTATCTCTGACATACAGCAAAACTGCAAGAAAAAGCATTTGAGCTTTATCATAAATAACATTAGCTAGGTGTTACAAAATTCACTGTGCTGTTAAACAGGGACTCTCCCATCTTAATTGGTTTCTAACCGATGATCTCATTTAACAATAGAGCTGCTCTTTTTGGATTACAGGATTGTATCTGAATACTGTGGGTTTTTTGAGAGACAGCAGAGACTTTATCTGACACATTCACATTAGAGAAATTTACCATCCCGGCTCTAACCTTACAACCTCATTTCCCTGAAAGTAGCACCCTCTGCATATTTTGCAGAATCAGCTGAGGTGAGAAAAAAGGCCTTTGGCGGCAGGAAATAAAAAACGCTCTTCATTAAGCATGTATTTGAAATCAAAGTTTGTTTATTCAAAACACTTCTGTATTTTACTTTTTATTGTTAAAAATGCTGATACTGTTACAGAAAATAGTATTTTCAGTTGACAAGGCGGAAACAAATATTGCAAAAATTCCCAAAGAAAAGAAAATGACTGTATTTCAAACCTTGAAAAAATAGAAGTACTTCTAAAATTTTTCATGAAAGACTTTTTCTGCAAGATCTAGGATTTAGTGGGGTATGTCGTGAATTTGAAGGAGTGACAGCTCCATAAAGTTGTTATAAAAATGGTCATATCTTTTATGTATTGGGCAAATGCTAAGTATTGTCTAAATCTAGCCTCATATGTTTTGAGGAGAAAACTGAATGGATAGTTGAGATCTGTCAAAACAAGGCCTTAGAGAAAAGTGATTAAGTTTTACTTTCCATTCTGACCATTGGTCTCACCAGTCACCTACTTCAACTACAAATGGTTCTTTTACAGCTATTTTGCCACTGTTCACAATCACACAGTCTTGAAGGGGCCGGTCATGTTCATCTGTCTGCTGGAGTTCTATCGAGTGCACCACAGACTGGTTAAAAAAAAAAAAAAAACAACAGTTCAGTTTAGCCAAAGAAACGCCAGTGGCTCAAGTCTGGTACCAGCTAAACCACTAAGTGCTCCTAGCACTCCTAGAAATACTGACTATCTGGCTTTAGATATCTGTCCATTAATCTAGCTAAACTAAAACTTAGTCTAAATATCTCCTCAAAAACTTTCAGCTACTGCTGTAGCTGATTAGAATTGAATTCAGTATAAATGTAGGAGTGGAGGCAAGTGTTCTGATGAGGTTTTCAAACTCGTCAAAGAACTGGTCAGTGCAGTTCATGTTTCTCCCATTCATTTCAAAACACAGATTAAATGGAGTAATTTAAAAGGACAACCAGACTACTAAAAGTATAATCAGTTGGAAATACCACTTTTAAACTTAAATTCTATTTGGCCTTTGATCAGTTTTGCAGCTGTGTACAGTTTGAGGGAATTTTAGACTTTTTTTTTTCTTTTTAAACAGATCTGAATATACGTGTTTTTATACGTTACATTCACACACTTCTAAAAACCCTAACAGTGAAAGTGTTATCCACAACTAGCACATGCTACAAAATTAGATTTTAGCTTTCAGAAATACAATTATTTCATTGCTAACAGCGTCAGTGAAAGGGGGACCTGAACTTATTCCATGTGTAATCTTCAAAGGTGTCAGTGTTGATTTCAGTGGTTAGTGGTCTGAAACAAGAGCTGTGAAAGCCAAAGGCATGATTTAAGTTTCCATTTCTGCATTACCATTTGCTGTTTCAGTTCTACATCGTCCAGCTCCAGGCTCTTCACAATTGTTTCCTACCATGTACATACTAGATAAGCACTCAATTGTTTTGAGCCACAATGGTGTAAGTTATACTAACACAGATACAAGATGGCAGAATTTCTCCAGATTTTCTTAGATTAATCTTGCCACTACTTTTAGCTTACCATTCCATCAAGGACTTTGCCAAATACTACATGTTTTCCATCTAACCAGGAAGGCTTTGTCACACTGATAAAGAACTGGGATCCGTTGGTGTCTGGGCCAGAATTAGCCATGCTAACCCATCCAATTCCATAGTGTTTCAGCTTGAAGTTCTCATCAGGAAACCTTTCTCCGTAGATGCTTCTTCCTATGACACAAAATAAGACAGCAACCTTGAAAAAAAAAAATCAAAAAAATCCCCTTTTTGCTCAAAAATGGGAAAAACAATGTATAAATTCAGGACTTGAAGACTCACTGTTTGAGTAAGCACAGCAACATCACTATTCCATCATCAATGATTCCATAACTAAAAGCATTGGTGTGTAAAGAAAAAGGTAAGCTAAAACACCACATCTAAGGCAAGAGTATTTAAAGCTGATGATGCTTTATCCTTTCAATTTAACAAGCAAGCTAAGTACCTTCAAAGGTCCTGTTTACATACATCACTGAACAATAGTATGCTTCACCCTGTTCAACAAATTTCAATTATGTAATTACGGCCACTAAAAATAAGGTTGCCATGCTTTGTGACAATTTTAGTCTTTACAACTTTTCCTCATAGTAAGAAATTCCTTTAGCCTTGTTTAGAAATACATGAAGACCAAATGGAAGTTAGCCTAAAAGACTTGGTGTGGATTTGCACAATCATTTCATAAGGATTTTGATGTTTCTAAAATAGTTCGGAAGAGAAAACAATGGGTCATGTTTAAACCACCATTACTTTGAAAAGAGAAGGCTGTCTGTCTCATTCGTTATTAGTAGAGTATCTAGCAGAACAGGGACACTGCTCCTACCACCACCAGATACTATCCCAATGAACAGGATTAGGAGGCAAAAAAACACTGCCTACCTTTTATGCTAAAACTGTGTCTTTGGTATTTTAGCCTTCCCCATTGATCGCTGCAAGGAAAAGGAATGTGTGTTTTCCATTCCATCCCATCAGGAAAATCACTAACATTGTATGCAGACAGTTCAAATCGTAGCACGTGAAGAATGCGCGTGTAAAGAAAGAGAAGAAATCAGCAGCCAGAATGCACGCAATGCAAGAGACGCAGCACTGGGACTGCCCTCCTTAGTGACTGAACTAGTCTTCTGGAGGCTCAGGAGGGAGGAGTGATACACACAGCCAGAACTCACACCACCAGTAAGTTCATAATTTTAAATTCAGAAAGACAAAAAAGGGGAGAGGGCATGACCCTCATTTTCTAATTTCTCTATCCATTTTGAGATTCTCTCCCACAACACATTTCAGAAGGTTCCACAGAACTGGCTGAGCTGAGGGCAAAGAAGACAGCCTACTCCTTCCCTACCTGCCTTCCCTCTATGCGCTTTCACTGTTTCATCACGGATTAGTTTTCTGCTGGACGACTTGAATTTGTTCACGTATACATGCAATCAATGACTGCGCCTTAGGAAAGGAGCGCTGTTGCAAAGCCAGAGCAGGGGAAGGGCAGAGACATCCATCTTTTGGAGACAGTATGTTGTAGAGGCAGCTCAGCTGGTCAGGTGGCTCCAGCTCACCACGCAAAGCCATGCTTCTTGAATGGGGAAAAGTCACAGACAGAAAAGAGCTATCTGCAAAAACTGAGGACAAAGGAAGCTCTACACATACCTATAATCAGGTAATTCAAATAACTGCAGCTTATATTCCAAGATGCTTGGAAAAATACTAGATGCTCTAAAACAAATGTGGGGTTTTTTTCATTTATGTGAGCTGAAAGAATGAAGGAATATGCTATTTTGCCCATCTTTTCAGCAGACATTCAAAGAAAGGAAAGGGAACCTGAAAGATACTAGGCATGTTACCTCCTGATCCATCTCCAGCTGTAAAGTCTCCTCCTTGAATCATGAAGTCTTTGATCACACGATGAAATTTACTTCCTCTGTATCCATATCCTCTCTAAGAAAATGAAATAATTCTTTAACTGAATGTAATACCCAGTTCTACACAGCCATGTGGAAATAGGCATGTGGTGAATGGCCAGATTTCACAGAATACACCACCACCAGAGAGAAATACTGGCAAGAAACAGATTAACCTGAGATGCAGGTGAATGCAGCTGAGCTGCACTGCCACAAAGCAGATATTATTCAGGTGATCAAAGCCATTGTCTTCATTTGACTGGTATCTGACCAGAGTACCTCTACATGCTAGATCTGCATGGCAGAGACAGGTTGAGGTGGTGATAACCAACATCTCATAATTACATCTTGTGAACCAAGCCCCAAGGACCTGAGAAGACAGACAACAGTGCTCAGCCTTGGGGATGGCACTCTTGCACAGGCTCCACTGAATTAAGATCGACAGTTCCCAATTGAAATAGCATTAAACAAATGTTTATTTCCCAATCCAAACATGAGTGCACAGTAGAAGAAAACTGCAAACATACTTCTCCAGTTGCCAGCGCAATGAAGTTCTCCACAGTCTTTGGGACAACTTTTCCAAACAATCCAATTACAATTCTGCCAACATCTTTGTCTCCAATCTTCACATCAAAGAACACCTGAACATTTTGTGAAGAGAACAAAAGCGATACAAACATGAGCGCAACAAAAAGGCCAAGTTTTTGAAAGCATAAGGTGGTAAGAAACTGCTTCTGGATGGTCTACATTAATAGGATCCTTTAATTCTTGATGGCACTGCTAAAGAAAAATCCTTTCAGAGCTACTAAAATCAGATTATGCAGAAAACTGTTTGAGAACTGTTGACTATACATTTTGATTCTTACTGCTTTTAAGGGCTCAGTGAGACTGCTGTATCACAAGTTTGAAGGTAGTGTTCAAGAAGATTTTTCCCAGACATGCATGTCAGACATGCATGTACAGAAAAGATGAAATATGAAAGTAAAGAAGAACAATGATGCTATTCCAGTGTGGTGAACAGTAACAAAGAACTATAGTACTGACACTCCCCGCAAACAATAGTTTGGTCTCCACTCATAATCTTCACTGTTCTACGCATCAGTATGTATGTGATTAAGTACAGGCGAAAGCCTAAATTTCATTAAATTGATGAACAGTGGAAAGAAAGTCTGATGGCTCAAGCAAGGAGTTGCTTTCCCAAATACGCATTCAAACCTGATACAGAAATAACCAAGCTACGTTATTCAGCTGATTGCCTAAAAGCTTCAATGTAGAAGTTGCTAAAAAGCAACTTCCAAAAGGCAAAAGAGTTAGAAAGCATTTTAATATAGTTCAGAACATATGAATTCATATTTGAATGTGCAAAAATGTTCCAACAATCACTGAAAATAGGAACAGCTGTCAGGAAATGAGGCATTTGAAGTTCTGAAAAAGTTACATAAAGACTATTACAACTTCTAGGAAACAGCAATACGTATTCCTATGATGTGGTATTTGCTGTTCCTTGTGGCATTTGACTAAATATTACTTGTCTGCAATGCTAAGAAATTAGTCCAGTAATGATAATAAATGACCATAGCCTCTCCAATGTGAATGCCTCTTTCATGCTCTCCTGCTAAACATTTCTACCATTTCTTGATCTTCCATGTGGTTTTGACTGTTGAACTTTTGGCTAACACTATAAAAGCTCTATAAAGAAAATAAAATTCCTTTTGGTACACCTCATTTATTTCCTTGGCACTAAATAACAATCTTCTTAGATGTGTGGCTCCCAAAGTATTAACAGCACACTTTCACTAACTTATTAACATTTTTATAAACATACCTCTCTGACTTTTGCCGCCAGGGTTATCTAGGTAAGGGGTATTGCCTGCCTACATTTTCTAAACGCACCTTATTTTGCCTGGAAATGTCATCCTAGTAGAAGGACTGCCTGAAATAGATAAGCATATATAAGTAACACCATCGAGGCTACCAAACAATGATTCCAGATAGTAGTAACATCAAACACTTTCACAGAGCACATGGAGACAAGTCCATCATATATTGGAGACAAGTCCATCATATATTGTAAACCGAACCCAACCAAAAGGCTTCATTTGTGGCAGAGCTCTCGCCTAAGCAGCAAACCCAGTACTTCCAAAAAGTGTTGCTCCGGCATATTCTGCATTTGTGAACAAACAGTTAAGTTCCTGGCTTCCTGTTAGTGCTCCACATATCTGTGCTACATGCCTGGTGATTTTTCAAAAGCTCTGCACTTCCTAATTATGCACCACATAATGTGTCTCTGCATATTTCTGGCCAGCAAACCAAATACAGAAATATTTGGTAGCCCTAGATGCCATTTTTGCACAGAGAAGCCATGTTCTCTTAAGCATATTTCCTCAAGTTCTCTGGAAATTCAACAAGCACGTAGACACTAGTGAGCTGGTCAACACAGCAGTCTCAAGTCTCAAAAAACATCTGGCCAGATTCTTCACCAAAACCTCTTAAAGAAACTAAGTGTTATAGATTTTCAGTCTTATTAATATTTATATAAATATTTAATCTTATTTACAATTTGCAGGAAGTATTTCAAGACTGAAATGAAAAAGAGTGTACCAATGTAAAAGTGGCAGGTCTCATGAACATATTCATATATAATTGACACAAGATGGTGTATATCAAAATGAAAAAACAGCCAAGAGTATTCAATTGTTCAGGGAAAAACAAAAAAGTTGACTGTGAAACAAAGATCTCATGGTTCCAAGAGACCAGGTAATATAAGGACAAATGAACTCCTGATAAATGCAAAACATTGCATGTGGAAGAGGACTATACAGCCACAACAAGGTGTCCTAAATTGGCTACCGCTCAGAAAAGACATATGGAGTCACCCTGAGCAGTGTGATGAAAAGTTTGGCTCTGGGCTTGTGAAGGTCAGAGAAGGAAAACAAATGTTAGAAATAATTAAAAATGGATAAGGACAAGAGATAGCCTAATTATGCCATGGTATTCATCTGTACGGTGCGTTCACACCCTGAGTGCTCCATGTAATTCTGGCTTCTCTATTGCAGAATGATAAAACCAACCTAAAAAAGATAAAAGGGCAGCACAGATGCTCAAAGATCTGGAATACTTTTTATATGAAGAAAGATTAAATAAAACTTTGCAAGCTGGAAGAGAGAAAACTGGTATGATTTGATGAGCTCTGTAAAATTATGACTGGCTTGGACAAGGAAAACTGGCAGCTGCAATTTTCTATGTCCCACAACATAAGAATCAGAAAAGGGCATAAAATGAAATCACAGGCAGAAGGTCTGAAGAAGCAAAGTATTTTATGCATAATTAAACTGGAGTATATTGCCAGAAGACGATTTGGAGGCCAGAGTGTATGAAATCTACCCCTCCAAAAAAAATCAAATTAATGGACTTGAAGTCCATGGAAATGAAATTGTAGAGAGCTGTAGACAATGGCAGCAACGAAGCTCAAAGACAAAGGCACAGCCTGTGGCTCAGGAAGCTGAGGCCGTGACAGAGGGAGCAGCTCTGCTCCTGCCCTGCCCTGTCACACTTTCGCAAGTGCAGGCATCTTTCACTGGGAACACAGCACTTGCTTCTGAGTGTAGATGGAAAGGCTCCTGGGGGCAGAAACATCTAATCCCTACTTTATCCAAAGCTGGACTAGACATCCCACCTCCTGCACCAGCAAAAACTTTTTGGAAAGATATGCCGGCATGTTATGATAACCAGGTGCATCCTCATCCTGCTGCCAGGCTGCATGGCCTGCAAGCCCGTCTTTTGGGCAGTGCCATCTGTAATTACGGCACATGCCTCCGGCACAAACCCTGTCCTGCATAGATATGAAGGAGATCTGCAACACCAATCCACGCTGAGTCCGGTGACTCCCAGTCTGCAGCTTCGCTGGCAGCACGGTCTGAAGGACGACACGGTTAGGGTTAGGTTTTAACCTCATCAGGTGCCCGAGCCTGTCGCAGGCAAGATCAACAAGGGAGCGGGAAACAACGGGGCAGTAAAATGACAGCTCACAACACCAAGAGTTTCAGGAAAGGGGGCAGGCAAAAAAAATAAATACAGCCTCAGAACGGTTAAAACTCCATTGCTGAGCGCAGAGTGGAGACCACCACACAGCCCCAAACTGCCTACGGCAACAACAGCAGAGGCCGCAGAAGCAAAGATGTAATTACAAATTTTAAAGTTACCATTTCTGTAAGCCAGTGGCAGGCTTAGCTAACTGAAAGTTTAAGGTGTGCCAACGCCTAAGAAAGAGGGCATGCCCAAAGGGGTTAAAAAAAAGGAGAAAAAAAAAAAACACTTATAAAACGGGAAAGTTAAGGCATC
>NW_009624604.1:0-20711 GCF_000690535.1 Cariama cristata | reverse complement strand
GCCGCCGGCAGGAACGATCCCGGACGCGGAGCTTTGTCTGAATCGAGACAGGAGACTGCTACAGATTTTATTTTTTTGTTTATTTTTAAATTAAAAAAGCAGATATGAGATTAGAGCGCACGGGATAAGAAATTCTGGGAAAGCTCAAAGATTCCTTGCATGTTCTACATACTGGTTTATAAAGCAGAGTGTAAGCAGCCACAAATGGCAGCAAAACAGTCACCACTGATCTACGTAGATTGTAGATTCTAGTCGTGATGTTGCAGTGATGATATTTATAGTGTGGGGGTTTTCTTCCTGTCTATGAATTGAGGAATTTCTTAGGAAGAACATGATTTTTCTTTTTTGTAAGAAATGTTAAGGGGGCTTAGAGTAACATTTTAAATGCTGATAGTTTTAGATACTGGTACTTTTTCATTGTGGTTGGGTGCTAGAAAAGCTCCTTTGAATCATACTCCTCTTTTTTTTTGTTACTGTTCTTATTTTTCCTTGGTAATGCTTGAGGTGGAAAGAAGTAGTATAATGTTTTCCTCTAATCTAAAATTCACTTGTGTATTTTGCAGGATTCTTATAGAAAGCAGGTTGTTATTGATGGTGAGACGTGCTTGTTAGACATTCTGGACACTGCGGGACAGGAAGAGTATAGTGCCATGCGTGATCAGTACATGAGAACTGGGGAAGGATTCCTCTGTGTTTTTGCCATTAACAACAGTAAATCGTTTGCTGATATTAACCTTTACAGGTATGATCTGGGTCTTTACCACAGAGAGGGAAGACTGGAAAAGGCATCAAACTCATTTGCTATTAGACCCAGTGAAGACTAAATAATAGACAAATATTAAATCTCCCACTTTCAGAAAGTTTTTCAAGCTTACCTATGTTCTGTGTCAATATGTTAATAGCCAATTGAGAGTGGGATAGTTATCTGGGTTGTTGTGTTATTCAAATGATATATAGAGCATACAGAACATGATCTCTAAGTAAATGGGTAAGAAGGCAAACACACATCAGAGGGGAGTTATACATGGGCTAGAAGATGGAGTGTGCGGAGTTGTTAGACATACTGCTGTAGGTTAGAGGCCCTGGGGTCCTGTCCACCTGTAATATATATTTTTGTAGCACAAGGTTGTTTGAATACTGAACTAAAACAATTTTTATATTTAGAAAATAGGTCCTAGCTTTTTTTTTATTTGTCTTCTTAAAGAGAACAGATCAAGAGAGTGAAAGACTCGGATGATGTGCCAATGGTGCTAGTTGGGAATAAGTGTGATTTGCCCACAAGAACAGTAGACACAAAACAGGCTCAAGAATTAGCAAAAAGCTATGGAATCCCCTTCATAGAGACATCTGCTAAAACAAGACAGGTAAGATGCTTCCATTCTTGGTCTGACTTTTTCCTGTATGCTAAACGCAGAATGGTCTTAATATTTTGCCATATACTTTTTGCTTATTTACAGGAATAAGCATTTTTTTAATCCATTTGCAGTTTTTAGCTTTTGATTTCCACGCACGCTCTTAACTTGAAAGAGTTCTGTTTTTATCACTGGGCTAGGCCAGTACACAAATCACTTCAGACTTGTATTGACTTTCAAGTGGGTCATGTTTGTAAGGAGAGAGCTTCATCTGCTCTTGCTGAGAAGTGGTCAGACTGTGCAGTTAGTCATACTAGACCTGTTTGGTTTTCTTCGCTTCTTAATGAAGGCCAATTGTAAGATTATGTTTACAGAAAGAATTCCCTAGACTCGACTGACAGACTTCTTCAGAGTTGCATTGAATACATGGCTCTATCCAGTCAGCCTGTGTTCTACGTACATCAGTGTGGAATGCAGCAGACAAGGTGCAATTATTAAACAGTAGCCAGGAAATTCTAAGAATTTTAAAATGGAGGTGATTAGTCAAGAATTAGCTTGTTTCCTGCATGGAACCTCTCTACAGTTTGTCTCTTTTCTTTTAATGGCCGTTACCCTGGATGTTTGCCTCAGGGGAAGTGTTAAGAGTGTAAGTGGAGGGTTTTGGACTTAAGTGCTAGTTTCTTCCTCATATGCACTATGGGATAAGTTGACTGCTACTCTTCCTGTAGAAGTATGTTTTTTCAAATATGTTATGGGATTCTGTGATGCAAAGAACAGTGATCTCAAAAACTTCAGGAAAGACAATACTTTACCTGGATCATTTGCATTCAGGGTGTGGAAGATGCTTTTTACACACTGGTGAGAGAGATCCGGCAGTACCGGATGAAAAAACTCAACAGCAATGAAGATGGGAATCAAGGCTGTATGGGATTGTCTTGCATTGTGATGTGATAAGGTGAGCTGTAATTTAAGTTTTTCATTGTCTTCTTGTCTGTATGTCTTTCAGTTGTTGGTAAGCATGGCTTAGAAATACTAGCTCCTATAGGTGGTTTTTTTTTCCTATTATACAACCCATTTATACCCAGAGATTCAGATCCTACAATTAATTACTTCTCTAAAATTTTTTTTCCTCCTCTAAGTAGATAGCAAAGCTTAGGACAGGGAAGTTCTGTTTGCAACAACCTTTTGGCTGTAGCCTGTGGATTTCCAGTGAACTGATAATTGTGTGATTTTTCTCTATCATTCTTGTCAGTGTCCCCTTCCTTTGGGAAACGATTTTGACTATTTGGAGAATGTGTAATTTCTGTCTTGTACAAAAGAAATGCCTGAACTAGAGAGAGGAGTGTGCACAGTTCTGCAGTTGCCATTTGCTGATGATTGATTGATTTCTGCGCAGCTTATCTTGAGCTGTGCTCCTCTGGAATATGCACTGTTTGAAGATTAACCAAATAAAATAATGCGAGCAATGAAATTTGAGTTCCCCAACTGAGTGAAATTATTTTCAACAGTTACTTAAAAGATGTTCATCACTGTAAAAACAGGTAGACCAGTTCAGGACTTGTACTACACTGTTGCACTGCACATCTGGACAGCAGCTAATTAGAGATGCCTTTCTGTTCCAGATGCCAAGAGTACGTGGTTCAGAGGTAGCTGCTGGATGAGTCTCGATGCTACTGTATTGCGTCTCATGCTGATGCCCTGCAGTATTTTGGTGCCAGTGACCAGAATCTTCGTACCAGTTAATTAGCACAAGGTCCTTTTCTGTGCTTCATCTGGAGAGAACAACTGTGGCGTCTACCTCCTTGCTCAGCTAATGGAGCAGTCGCATCTCTTGATGTACTGGGATTCTTTTCTCATTGTGTTAGCTGGGTTTGTTCAAGAAGAAAACCAGTCACAAGAAAAGTGAACTATAGAGACTAAATGCTGTGAAAAAGATGACACTTTACCTCTAGAGTAAAAGCTAGAAGTGATATTTGTCCCCTTTCTGTTGGATTCTGAATTGCAGTGCTGTCAGAGCAGTGGCACTAATCATTCCTTGGCAGCTAATGTCAGAAGTGGTTTTGCCACTATGAATGCTCCTGTCACGTATCAGATTGGTATCTGCTCTCTGTGCACCTGTACAGCCTATTTGCAACATCTCCCGTATGCTGGGAGTACTACCTAACTGATCCTTCATTTTCTGTAATAAAAAGGAGATATCCTTCCTAATTTAAGTGCCTGTTTGCTAAGAAGATTTGAAGTTGTCCTTGTTCCCTTGGGTTGAGGAAAACCCCAAGGACTGGAATTTCTTGGGAATCCATTGTCTTAAGCAGGCAAGTCTCGTGTGGGTGATTTCTTTGCCGAACAGGATACCAAACCAGGAGTTTGTAGGCTGGAAGATCCAGCAGGCACTTATAAATCTCTTGAACTAGGGAGGGGGACATACTGCATCTGTTTTTTACTTTCTTTGTAGGTGGAACTGTTTATATTCTGTGTTGTTTTTCTGCAGCATTCAGGTCTCTTCCAAGTTGGACCAAATTAGTCAGCTGTTCATTTTTTACATTAACTGCTAACATTTATGGGCAGCTTCTCAATAGTTAATCTAGTAACTGGAGGTTAGTTAGTTTGGACAGCTGTTATTCAGCTCTGTCCGTAACCTGCAAATTATTTTATTCTGAATTGTTTTCTTACCACCAGACTGTAAACATAGTCTCTTGAAAAAATCTCTTTGTAAAATGTAGTTAGAGAGTCTCCTTGTCAGGAAAGGAGTCTGGGATTTCAGGATGACTGTAATTGGTGCAGTGCTTGTCATGTAGTTAGTATGTCCAGACTGAGGGGAGAAGGCAATGAGCTATAACAGAAAACTGAGCTAGCTTCTGATTGCAGCATCCTTGCAAGATGAGGAAGGAAGTGAGTTCAGCGATGACTATTCAGAAGGTGTATGATATACTGATGGGAATTCTGGGCTTGTTCTAACAGCCTTGGAGTACGAGAGAATTACTGCATAAGCTGTGTGAGTTCTTCCTGGAACAGAACACTGTCGCCTCATGTAATTGGGGTGTACAAGTGTGGTCACTGTTGCAAAACCTACCAGTGTTCCTTGGAATACTGTGTCCTTCCCTAGCTCCTGTGTGACTGATACTGGATTCTGTTCTGTGTGATCAGACAGTGTATCCCACAGCAAAGCTGAATTCCTAGTTACTATCTGATGGAAGACTAATGAGCCTTCAGCCAACAGAGGGAGTGAACCAGTGTGAGAAGGGAAATGGCAAAGGGCTAAATTTCCCTTTGTTAGTGTCAGATTCATACATCTTAATTTGGAGTTCTGAATTTCAAACAGAAATTCGAAATCAGTAAATACAGAAAGTGTTCCTTTTAATATTGCTTCCTTTACTACTTACATTCTTAATTCTCTTCTTGGAATGAAGAGGATCAATCTGCATCACGTTTTCTTTAACCATGATAATCCTTAGAAGTACTTTTTGCGATTGGTTTTACCCTTGACTGATATGACACTGATAAGAATTAAAACCACAATATTTTTACATAAAACATTATTTTCCAGCAACATACACAGCGGTGGGCAGCATTATTGGTGGCACTGGCTATGACTTGAGTTGGGTTTGTTCAAGGGTGATCTCATGCCTGCAAGTTAAATGTGACAGAATTACCATCACTGTAAGCTGTCATGTCCGTAATCAGCAAGCAGTGTTTTTCTTTTATTTGGTGCAAGAAGAGAAGTTACTTGTGAAAGCATTCTCTGAGCACTGTAGCAGGAGATGACTGTCAGCTTCTAAAGAGATGTGTGACACAATGTTGTCCACTTAATAAAATTACACATGGGCAATGATAGCTTTTGGGATACACATCTGGTCACATAGAATCAGCATTTTGGAAAGACAGCAATGTAGTGTTGGCAATATGTTTAAATGGTAAGATCTTGTCATCTGGGTCCATGTGTGTTTTTTGATTACTTGGGAAACTTAGGAGTTTCTTTCCTGGCAAGCAGGATTGCAGAGTTCAGAGCATGACTGCCTGTGGCCTTGGGAAACATTTTGCAGCTGGCATTTGATGTTCGAAGGTTGTGTGGTCAAGTATAGAAAATTATTTCTTTTGGATGAAGGTTCATCGTAATAATTCTCTACATTGCATGGTATATTCTAGTTGTCATTAAAAAGTGTACTAGCTGTAACTGAAAAAGTTGTGAATTCTCAGAATTGTATAGGAAAAGGCAAATGCATCTACTTTCTTTTTGATGTTCCTAAATCTTAAAAGGGAAGAAGACCTGGTAAGGATAGGTCAGTATGTATTTCACCTTCAGAACCTTAGAGGGGGATGCATCAGCTTTTAGGATGCTGCAGAGCTGACCTACACAGGTGGTACTCCCATCTGCATTATTTTAGTTTCAAATCTAGCAAGTAATTCAAAATCCGGGTACTGTACTAGTCATGAGTATGAAGTAAGTGGTTGTACTTTGTTTCCAGCTGCCTATATAAGAAGAGAACCCTGATTTTGGTGGTAACTGAGAGAGAACTGCAGAAGGACAAAACCCCAAGAACTTCTGGGAAAATTATTTAGAAGATAAGCACAGAAGTTGTTGCACAAGACAGGTCCCTGGAAAAAGTGGTTTTGTAGATTTAGTCCAAATGTTATTTAGAACTAACAGCACACCACCATGTTGGTGCCAAGCTAACTTTACTATCCTGACTGGGAAGAAAGACATAAACAACTTTGAGGTAAAATATAAAAAAAGAGTAAAGCTCTTGTTCAAAAGTTACACGTGCCAGTAACTGAAAGAAATGTTTCTGTTGTTAGGGAGTGAGAACAGTTGTCTCATGAGATAGTATAACTCTGTGGCTTGTTACTGTTAGTGTCTGCACTCCCTGGTCTTGTTAAAACAACAGTGCTCAAATTTTCTTCTTGTCATCAGTAGGACTTTGGATAGTAACCGTGATGCTGAAGCCATCATAATTTTTAGTACAGTTCAATGACTTAGAATTGGATTTCAAGCAACTTCAGGCCTATGGGGGGAAGGAGAGTAGTGGAATTACTTTCTGATCCTATATGTTGTCCTCCTTTACTCCCCAAGCCTTGAGTGACTGACTATGTATAACCTCCAGGATGGTAGGGAACTGTTGGGATCTGGACTTTTTATCGAAGGGCTAATTTGTTGTTACTTTGTATAATTATTTGCTTTCAACAATGCATCTCTTCTGGTTTGAAGTAAATTATTTTGCTTCTTAAATAACTTTTTTTAAAGAATAAACTTTGAATTCTTTGGTTTGTTTTTTTGTGGTAGTGATCCAGGCACAGGATCCACAACTGGCTTGCAGAAATCTTACCACAATGCTATTGCTTTCTCTGTGGGATCTAGATTTAATCAAATTGTCACCTCTGTAATGTGGCATGAGCAGCTGTATCTTATATGTTCACTATAGCATGAATAAGCAGTGAGAGTGGCTTTGAGACATACCATCGACTTATTCCAGAGTCCAGTTTTAATGACTTCACCAATTTGTGCTGTGTCATGTTAGCATGGAGTCTATTTGCAGTGGAGTCCCTCATAATATTTTTCCTGACTTTCCCCTTGGAAAGGATGCTTGTTAAGTCAAAAAGCGGGGGAGGGGAAATTTCTTTAGTTGGTATTCCAAGAGTGACAGCAGCTATAAAGTTATTGCCGTGTCCAAATCATGCTCTCTGTTAGACTTTTAAGTTGCTTAATTCAGTCTTCTAAAACACTTCCCTGTTGGCTTTCTCCCGCAAGAAGGTAAATTGTGTTGGACCACACAGTAAGTGTGCTTTAAGTGTGTTTCTACTAAGACATTATGTCAGGCCACCGGAACCCAGAGTCCAGTCTGTTTTCTGTGTAAGGAATTTAAGAATAGACTAGTAACAGGGGTATAAACTCCTTGCACTGTGTAGCTGCAGTACTGGCTGCCTGTTCCAAAAGGAGAAATTCAGAATATGACTACAGATGGGTGCTTAAAAGCAAATGTTTTCTTGGCTTATTAGGAAAGCTTTCCTCCAATATATGTTTGTTATCTGTAACAATCTGTTCCTAGAAACTAGTTCACACCTGAAGGACTTACTGACTTCTGTTGCATACTGGAACAGAGGCTGATTCAAAGAGCCCTAGAGAAATCTGTAGAGAACAACTAAGAGCAATGTGAGGAGAGAACTTGCTGAGGCTCTTAGTGCAAAGTGCTGTTGGTCAAAGGCACAGCACATTAAAGGGTGCCCTTTGTGAGTTTCCACATTAGCTTCTCTCTGTTAATGCTTTTCTTCTTCAGGAATTGAAATAATTTTCTAGCAAAACTTGCCCCTAGCCTTCTGTTTGTACAGCTACCCCTGTGATATGACTGCTCTGCTAGGCAAACTAGAGGAAGATCCTGCTAAATACCCTAAGCTGCCAAATTTCTGGTATGTTTGGCCATTTTCCGTTGACTAGACATAGGTGGAATGAAGGCAGCTCAGAGAGAAAAGCGTGGGGTTATAGAGCAACTCTGAAGCCTCTGGCTGTATGAATCACTCACTTTTCAGCTGGAAAAGAGTGGGAAGTGGCTTGTTTGTATCCAATACTTCAGTTTAAAGAGGCTGTAGATCTAACTTTAGCACAGCATACCCAAGCTTTACTCATATTTCTACCATGAACCCAACTAAGTTGACCCTGTGATTTAAAAAGCTGGAGGATCAAGAGACCTCTTGAGGAAGATGACCTCTGTATCCTAAAGGTTATTTTTGGTTTCAGATGTGAATCCCAAGATCTTGAGATATCCAGAAAGGTTAGGGGCAGATATAGTCCCTGTGGGAGAACAAACAAGGAGGAGCCAGTTTTTATTGGCCTTAAATGAAATGGTTAAACAATAATGTGGTGGGGGGACTCACAAACTGGGGAATGAGTAAGAACAAGAATAATTCAGAAACTGAAGACTGCTATCAGCATAAGAGAGGAGAGCAGGCATTAGAGATCAAGACTGTAACAGCATTCGAGCTTTGCCCTATTGGCTGCACTTCTGCATGTTGGGGGCAGGGGATCAATATATATTTTTGGGGAATATCTGGGAAGTGGGGCTAAAACTCCCTGAATTCTGGAGAATTTCTTAATTGTAACCCAGCATGTTTTGAAGTTGTGCACATCAAATAGTGATCTTTCAGAGAGAGTTTCTGGATGCTCTGGAAATGATCTCAGCTGGAGATGCTGCACAAGGTCTCAGCTCATATGACTTCACTGACTAGTTTTGCCACAAGCTTCCCGTGCACTTATGGACAAAAATCTATGACTTGTTATTTCTAGCTCTGTATCTTATGGAAGTAACTCTTTCACTTATTCCAGCCTTCTTCTGGCACAAGGTCTTTTCCTAGCTGTTCCTACAAAATATAGCACAGGAAGCCCTTACATACATGCATAATTCCAAACAATGTTGTGTTTTCCAGGGGTGCTATTTTTTCTGTTCCCTTCGATGTTATGACCAAAGCCACCTTTTAAATCAGCAGCAAGACTGCTGACTATAGCCTGAATGCTTTGCTTGACTTGTTCCGATTTCAGTGCAGTTTCTCAACTCCATCAAGAAGCAAAGTATAAACAAACAGGAAAAGACTCTGTAAAAACTTATTGTATCCTTCTGACCTGTTTAAGCTTACAGCTTCCCACCAGGAAGCTGAGTCAGAAGCTCGGGGTTACCCTGGAAACATGCAGGGCATTACAAATTCTGGCCATTTTCTTCAGACAGGAGCTGTTTTCCAACTTCATGTGAGAGATCTGAAGTCGATTTGAGGAGACCCTGAAGGACTGAGTATAGCCCTCAATGCCTGTATGCTAGAAAGAATCTACTTAAAACAAGCCGAGAGGTACTTCCCAAACTGATACCATGCTCTGCCAGAGCGAAGCCACCGTGTGTAGCTTAAGGGAGATGTTTCTTGCCACACCTTGCATTGTAGTAAGTGCTGGTCTCTGTAAGATATGCCTTGGTTATAACTCACCACATACAGAACTGAATATCGCCTTACTATTAGGATACAAATGTTTATAAAGGCAGTTCCTGAAAAGCTCAGGAACAAAATATAGCTGCTTGCACTTTCCTTTTGTCTGATTCAGCTGGGAAGATGCAAGGACATCTGTGCAACTCCTGTTGTTAAAATTCAGTCTTTCAGGTAGGCACCCCTCTCAGGAAAAATCTTCTCTGACTAGCACAGTAGTTGGTGAGAGCACTTCATTTGTACCTATCCACCGCTCCTGTTCTGATGAAAATATCAGCCCTGTGCCTTAGGGTTTTCCTTTAAACCGTTGGTTTGGCACAGAAGACATCAGTTTTAGTCTCTTAAAAGACTGATTTTCACAGTCCGCTTTAGAAAGGTGCAACTGTCCTGGGAAGTAGCAATCTGGCCAGACAACAGGTGAAACTCTAAATGTAAAATGAAAGCCTAACTTAAAAAGTTAAATTTGAGCCCTGGTTTCACCTGTTTCAGTGCAAGTGCTTGTGGTTGCACTTTAAATAGTCTTATAGTTGACCTCCGTTCTCCTTTTAGAGTGGGAGAGTCTAATTACAGGGAAGGGAAGGCAGTAAAATTAGTGTTAGGCTGTTGTGCAGTCAGTCAGCTACTTGTGCTCTGTTACAGTAGGGCGTTACTTGAGGCTCTGCAAACTTGCTGCAAAGATGTCACGGGTGAGAATTCCAGGTAGGTCTGAAAGAAAGTAGTGAGACAAGGAGCCAGAGGGCAGGCTTGTTAGCCTGCAGCCTCTGAGATTTTGGTGGTGTGGTATGTTTGCAGTCCAGGGGACCTCGCTGAGGGCTTTGAGCATTTTTCTTCCTGTTTGGAGACGTTTTTGGATAGTGCAGCAAAGAAATAGCATTATTGTTTAAATCTTTTCTCTGCTCGTACTGAAGAAAAATATTGTCCCTCCTGCAGTGTAATGTATCCTGTTACATGTATCCTGTAATGATACTATTAAATCGCTGTGGAAGAGGTCTGAGGGGTTTCAGGAGTCTAGTCATCCTGGCTAAGCTCAGATGATGTGGGGTGCTGCAGTCCTGAGGGGATGGGGAATATAAGCTGGGCAGCAGCAGTTGGGCCAGCCAGGCTTTGCAGGACAGTACAGAGGGACATGTGACTGCCATTATGAGCCCTGAAGAATATCGGCACCAAACAGTTCTGATAAGAGCACATTTAGAATTGCAGTGCTGTGTGGTGTGATAGACACTGTCCTAGTACATGAAGCGAGTATTAAGGCCTGGCCCTGCAACATCAGTGGGAGTTTGTTGACCTTCATGAGTGTAATTTTCATCCACTAAAGACATGAAAGGTCAAACTAGGCATTTCTGGGATGCTTAGTTTACAAATGAATATGTGGAGTTCAAATGCCAGGAGAGTATGTTCTGCAGGCTGGACTTGGGGAAGTCAGCAGCTAGTGACTTGTGATGCCAGAGCTTCAGTCCAAATTTTCTGGATCAGATGGAAAGGGTATGAGTTGCACCCCCAAAATATTGATGCCACACTGTATGACTGTATGAAGATCTGTGGAACTGCAGTGTCTCAACTGTCTGATCCTGTTAGTGGATAAGTGGAGATCTGACCATAGGCGGGAGCAGGATGAAACAGCATCTTTGAAATTACTATCCATCCTGATCTTCACAAAGGATGGCGAATCATGGACAAAATATAGTAAAGCAGCCCCAGTGCTCTGATTCACTAAAATATTTGCTTTCTTGTTCAGGCAGAAGAATGCTGTTCTACCCTCTTAAGTTGTTGTTATGCTCTTCTGCACTCCTGCACCTGGGCACAGGTGTAGGGAGAGACCTTCCAAGACAGCTTAGTCTTATTAGATGACTACGTATCTGTTAGTTGCTTGTAGTGTTGACCGAGGTGATCAAGGGTCTAGAAAATGCTGTTCTGCTTGGACAGCTGCAGGGAAACCCAGAGACTGCTGTAAGGCAGAAGCCCTGCCAAAGAGCCTCAGGCTGGATGGCAGGTACAATGTGGTTCACTTATTTGCGCACCACGGAGGCTGTATCGTGGAACAGTCAACAATAAACTTACATCTTTATATTGTACAAAGTGACAAGTACTGTTCTTTCTTTTGTAAGTGGAAGGCTTTGGCTAAACTTGTACTTTACGAATCCCTGTTTAATCACTGCTGCGATGATTAGGCAAAAAGGCTTAGATTTTGAAGGGCTGATCACATCTGGTTTTATTTTGTTTCTGTTTTTATCTCAAACAGCAGAAGACAAAGATGAGTATTGCTAGGCTTTTTATATGCTCTGCTGTGTTACTGTCTAGACATCATCATTGGAAACAAACAGCAGTTATGTGATCATGATGATCTTTCATCAAGAGAAGACAGCTAAGAAGATAGCATTGAGAAGATGCTATTTCGCAGCAGTGCCAGCTGTGCCCCTCACTGTTTCGTGGAATGGTTCCACCTTTTTGGTCCTTTGATATACGAAGCTGCTATTTGTTAAATATTGTCCTAGCGCCCCTGAGCTCCTGCTTAGGAGATAAACTTTTTTTAGTGGAGTTCTTTCTTCTGTGGCAGGAAGTGAAACATTTTGCAGTTGCCCTTGCACCTGTTCACACTTTTGTTGGTTTTTCGGGTTTGTTTTGTTTTTTGGTTTTGGTTTTTTGTTGTCTTTTTTTAGTATTATTATTTATTTAAGAGATACAGCCTAAAGTAACATCTTTTGCATGCATCCTGCTCCTACTGGATTTGATCCATGAGAGAACAGATCCAATGCTTCATCATTGGGGAGACCTTATTGCCCTCTACAACTACCTGAAAGGAGGTTCTAGCGAGGTGGGAGTTGGTCTCTTCTCCCCAGTAACCAGCGATAGGATAAGAGGAAATGGCCTCAAGTTCCGCCAGGGAAGGTTCAGATTGGATATTAGGAAGAATTTCTTCACTGTAAGAGTCATTAAGCATTGGAACAGGCTCCCCAGGGAGGTGGTGGACTCACCATCCCTGGAGGTGTTAAAAAAAAAAAAGTTTACGTGGCGCTTCAAGACATGGTTTAGAAGGTTTAGTGGGCATGGTGGTGTTGGGTAGACGGTTGGACTTGATCTTTGAGGTCTTTTCCAACCGTAACGATTCTATGATCTCCTTTATTCAGGTTAAAGTCCACAGTATGGTGCCCCTGCCCTCTTCTTCATGCTTCATGTTTCCTGAGGCCTTATGTGTCAGCAGAAAACATTTCTTGCTGAGACACCAGTCATCCCAGAGTCTCTAACAGTGGGCAACAACGCGATAGTGCAAAAAAAACGTGTTTTGTCTTCTAAGAAGCATGTTGGGGACAATTGATTCAGCAGCTTTACAACAGCAAGCAACTTTGGTTACTGAAATCCTGTTTTTGTGACATTGCACTGCTGAGAAATGGACCTAGTGTCAGAATTTTCCCATATGTTTGTAGCTTAGCACAAGCCCTTTTGCCTTATGGTATAACAGCAGGGAAAGCAAGCCCCTGTGTTATGTCCCCCCACTAACCCACAGCTAGGACCTTGGAACTCCAAATTCAGGGCTACAGGGATAAACTATTTTGATACCCCCCAACACCCTGTGGGGAAAAAAAATGGCTAGGTTCATTACTGAAAATCTCTTGTAGGTCTGGCACGCTTCTGCTATGCATATCAGTCTTTTCTGCCTTTGTTCTCATTTGCTGACCCTGTCCTGTCTGACATGTCAATGGTGTGGACCATCTTTCAGCATCGATCCTCACTATGCTTCATGCTGACTTGCCAACTGCTGGCAAAACCTGCTTGATTAGTGTCCATATGCTGCTACGCAAATGTGTGCTTCCAGGAGATGTAGCCAGAAGAGCCCTTGGATTCTTATTTGATGGTATTTTGTTGGCAGCGGAAGGGCTTTTAACCTTCTTTCTCCTCCTTCATAAAGCTCCAACCAACCTTGTGTCAATGGTGACTTTTGTAGGGCCATATTAGCTGGCACCTTTGGAGCATGCTGCGTGTGGTGGGCTGAGGGGGGTCAAGTCCACATGAAGGTTCCCTAGCTAGGAGCTCTTCAGCTGCACCGTGATGGCAGGAACTAAGTGCTTGGGCTGCCGGCTCTGTCTGTCTCCACCTATGTCTCTGTCTTCATCGTGACTGGATGCCTCATGGAGCAAGTGTGTCTTGGACTTCCTAAAACTATATGGGCTTTGCCAGTCTTCCCTTCTTCCCCCCAGTGCATGCTCTACTAAGTGCCTTTCCCAAGGACTTTCTTCTTTCTGGGCCTTTTTTTTTCCACTGCTCTTGGACTGTGGGTTGTATTTACCTTTTCTGGTGTACTGGGGTTGTCTAGCTCTGTCTCCAGCCCACTATATGCGATCCAAGCTCTGTAAGCTTGTTGCAAATTTTGGAGGTTGCTCAGAGTCTTCCAGGCAGCATGGAGGTGTAGGTGTCATAAGGAAATGACAGCTGAGCATTAAACTGACTGCAAGGGGCATCTGCCTGTTAGGGTGGCTGGGAGCCAGATGCTTGTGTGACCCTGCACTCTACTTCTTCTCCTTGCAGAGATGGATGAGGCAATGCGCTCCTTTGCAGAGAAGGTCTTTGCCTCTGAGGTGAAAGATGAGGAGATCAGGCAAGAGATCTCTCCTTTTGATGTGGAAGAGATTTGCCCCATCTCATGCCAGGAAATGAGAGCGCACATGATGCTTCAGGAGAGCTCTGCCACAGCAGAAAATCGGTGAGCAACAACCAGGGCAGTTGGGGAAAGGAGAGGAGCATTGTCTGCACATCTCCAGCCAGAGCTGGAAGAAAGCAGGGGGAACATAAATCAAGGCCTGTGAAAACAGTTCACCACACCCATGGGATAAATCTTTGGTGATCCAGGGCATCTCTCAGGTACTTCAGGGTTTCCTCTCCAACTGTTCCCACTATTGGACAGAAAAATACCCTTGGCCTGTTCCATTGGTGTCAGCACGACAATGGCCACAGAGCTGTTGGAGAGGGAGACTTGGAGAACTTTATCTGGAAAGGTGTGACTTCCAAAGACCATGCTTGAAAGTCTGTGGCTACTTTGCATGCTGTGGCCTCTACTGTTGGCAGTGTCTGTCTAAGGTGCTCAGAAAGCACCAGTGAGATGATTCATGTTGTGCACAGATGGAACGTGGCTGTGGTCAGTGCCCCTGATGCTGCACCTGTGTGTGGTCATGGAGTTGGGGCTGTTTGCCTGAGGCTTTCCTCCCTGGCAGGAAGAAGCGCCGGCTCCGCCTGAAGACAATTGCATTGGCAGTCCCTGTGGCTCAGAAGTCTATAACCAGACTGTCCACTATTGATGAGGTCATCTCCACCTCCCCCCTGTACCAGACTGTGCCTGACTTCCAGCGGGTACAGATCACAGGGGACTATGCCTCTGGGGTAGGTATTTGCATGGTAATACGCTTACCCATGCTGACTGCCACCTCATCTAGTCCCTTCCTGTCCCTCAGTAGTGACGAGTGTCACAGGAGTTTGTACCAGGTGCAGTGGGGATAGTCTGTGTCTCCCAGCTCAGTCTGTGTCTCATGAGCGTCTGATGGTGACCTGCTGCATCCGTGGAGGATCCAGAGCTGAATTCCTTAGCAGGAGCATGTGGGGTGCTGCATGCTTCCCATGGGATTCTCTGGACAGGGCAGAGGGGAGGGCATGGCAGGGTAGGCTATGCTCATTCTATCGCACCCTGCTCCTGCCTGCACACAGCAATATCTGTCTGAATTCTGCACGTCACAGAATCCCAGAATGGTTCAGGTTGGCAGGGACCTCTGGAGGTCATCTGGGCCAACCCCCCTGCTCAAGCAGGGTCACCTAGAGCCAGTTGACCAGGACTGCTATCGCATCCTGTGCTAATTCCTCCTTCTCCTCCACAGCCTCCTATTACATTTGTGCTGCTTTTGAGATACTGCTGGCAGGTTGCTCCCTCCTGGGCTGGAGCAGGTTGCTGAGCTTGGAGTTGCATAGCAGAGGAGCAATTAGGGGAAGCTGAAAGTCCCTCCGTGCAGGGGCACATTCCTTCATGTGGCAAGTGCTGCATGGTATTCTCCCATGCTGCTCCGGTCTGATCTCTCTTGACTGCCCAAAACACTTGTCTGTGCAATAAATCAAAAATTCTTGACACGTTGGGTCAGTATGCTGTTGGTCCTGCTTCAGTTTCAGCCTAGACTCCAAAAATAGCTTTTAGTGTTTTGCTCAGGCTTGGCTTCCATTTCAGTGCCAACTGCAGTTTGCAGTGAGGAATGTAAGGGGGGATGACAGCTGGAATTCATTGGTTCTGGCATAAGAAACTTCCATTTGCCATGTCTAGAACTTTGCCTATCATACCTTCTTTGCCCTGCTCAGGCAGAGCAGTGGGAGGGAGGGAACGATAAGATATGTGTCTTGCTGTGAACAAAAGTGTCCTCTTTACATCTTGGTGCACCAGGGTATCTCTCAGGCAGCTAGGTTCCAGTTGTGTGGTTGCATTCAGCAACAGCCCTCTTGCAGGTAACAGTTGAAGATTTTGAAGTTGTCTGCAAAGGCCTGTACCGTGCCCTATGCATCCGGGAGAAATACATGCAGCAGTCTGTGCAGAGGTTCCCCAGGACCCCATCTCAGTACCTGCGTACGATCGAAGGCGAGGTCTGGAGAGCGAGTGTCGCTGGCCCAGGTACATCTAGGCACCTGGAAGGTTTTCCTCTCTAGCTTCAGCATGGGGTGGGCAGGGGACAGAAAAGGGTTGTGGAAGTGCTTCACAGGGGAGTCACTTGCCCAGGCCTCCTCTTCAGTGTCACAGTGGTAGGGCTGTCCCTGCCCTCTGCCTGGGGTGGAGGAGCATGGCAGGTTCATGGGGTTTTGGCTGGCAGCCTGTGCCTCATGGTATTTTCCTTTTGGTCCAGTGTTCAACCCGCCAGTAAAGGATGGACAAGATCCCTTTGAAACTGGGAGTCTCGCCGAGGACTTGGGATACCACGTCCAGATGAAGGATGGGGTAGTTTACATCTATGGAGACAAGGCAGCGGTTGGGAGAAATGAGCCAAAGGACCTACCCTACCCCAGCCTCGAGCACTTCGTTGATGACATGAACTTCCTCTTGGCCCTGATTGCACAGGGGCCTGTGTAAGTGCACAACCCAGCACTGCTGGGTTCAGCTGAACAGGTCCTGCCTCAGCAGGCAGAGGGAGGTTAGGGCAGAGCCAGGGTTGCCGCCTCCTCTCCCTGGGAGGAGGGAGGAACCTGCTGATGACATACCTGCAGTCTGCTGGCGACTAAAGTGTCCTTGGCCCTTGTCAGCCATCTTGATTGGGGTCCTGAGCAAAGTCAGCATTCAAGGATTGGAGACATGCCCTGCAGGTATGCTCACACTTGGCCAGGCCTTCCTTCAAAGCTCTGTAGTGGAACCAAGAGAAGCACCTTAGGGAAGCAGGCCAGGCCAGCGTGAGCTCCTCCACCTCAGGTGAAACCTGCATCCCTGTGTTTGACGGGTCATGCCTCTGTGTTGAGGGGTAAGGAGCACAGTCACTGTTCTGCCCTTTGCTTTCACTAGTAAGACCTACACTCATCGACGCCTGAAGTTCCTCTCATCCAAGTTCCAAGTGCATGAAATGCTAAATGAGATGGAGGAGATGAAAGAGCTGAAGAACAACCCCCACCGGGACTTCTACAACTGCCGGAAGGTAAATGGCAAGGCTTACAGCCCTAGTGACTCTGAAAATGAACTGTCTTGGTGCCTTCCTCTCCCTGAGAACTGGATATTAGTCAAGGTCTGTGGCACCTACGTTGTTCCTTCTAATGGGATGGTGCTGCCTGGGCTGCTCTTGGCCTAGGCCTATTGTGTTCATCTGCTGGGCTGAGCCGTGCTCCCCACACAACCTGGGCTCACCTAGGGGGTTTATTAATCTCCCTGTAATGCTTCCCGAGCATCCCAATGTGAAGCTAGATAGCTGTCCCTCTGGTTTCTCAGGTCGACACACACATCCATGCTGCAGCCTGCATGAACCAGAAGCATCTTCTGCGTTTCATCAAGAAATCATACTGTGCAGACGCTGAACGTGTAGTTTATGATGTCAAGGGCAAACAGCTCACCCTGAAACAGCTTTTCCAGCAGCTCAATTTGCACCCCTATGACCTGACAGTGGATTCCCTGGATGTCCATGCTGTAAGTGACAGGGCATTTACGGCAAGACCCCTCTTGGGTCACTCTCGTCCACCCCTGTAGGTGTGGCTTGTTCCTTCCCTGTGTACCCATGACATGTTGTGCATGTTAGGGTTTGTGGCAGGATGTAGCAGCTCCTGGCTTTCCCATTTTGGGTTGCTTAGATCCAGTGTGTGTGTGTGTGTAGTATTTGCCCCGATCCTCCCTACTCCAGGGGCGGCAGACATTTCAGCGCTTTGACAAGTTCAATGCTAAGTACAACCCAGTGGGTGCCAGTGAGCTGCGTGACCTCTATCTGAAGACGGAGAATGCTATCAATGGCGAGTACTTTGCTACCATCATCAAGGTGAGAATACAGGGGAGGAGAGAGCAGTTAAGCTGTGGTGCTGCTGTGCCTAGGGGCTGGAAAGTCCTCATGCAACTGTCTATTCTGGTTTGCAGGAGGTTGGCTCTGATCTGGAGGATGCCAAGTACCAGCATGCGGAGCCTCGCCTCTCAATCTATGGACGATCAGCTGAGGAGTGGCCCAAGCTAGCCAGCTGGTTCAACAAACATCGGATCTATTCCCCCAACATGAAGTGGATGATCCAAGTACCTAGGATTTAGTATGTGCTGTGGGTCTGAGAGAGCACTGTGCCTTACAGCGCACTATACCTCATTTTTTATCCTGAAGGGATTGTGCAGACAGTGAGCCATGTTGTTCCTCTGCTAGCAGCTAATCCCTGTCTCTGTCCACAGTGATGTTTTCAGGTCTAAGAATTTCCTCCCACACTTTGGGAAGATGCTGGAAAATATCTTTGTTCCTGTGTTTGAGGCAACTGTCAATCCTCAAGCCCACAAAGAGCTCAGTGTGTTTCTACGCCACGTGAGTGTCACCTGATGATGTCAAGGTGTGGTGAGCACTTACATTCCTGTTTGTGCACAAGAAATGGGGTATTGGTCCCGATGTGGAAAATGTCATCAGTGGGCTTGTGGCCCTACTGCCACATTCTGGGAAAGGGGGTGTGTGTCCAGAAGTGCTGGGAGCGGTCAGACTCACAGAGCTGGCTGCTGTGGGGCTGTGAGAAATGCTGCCCACTCAGATCTTGGAGAAGTGGTTTGGTGTGAGCTTTATTTCTAGCCCTTGATAGAGCTTGGGGATTTGTGAGAAGCAAGGTCTGCAGCCTTGCCCCTGACTCTGCTCTTGGGTGGGGCAGGGGTACAGGCTACAGATGGGCTATGGCAAGCTGCAGTGGGGCAGGGTGAGCCAGCCTTACCTGGGCATGATGAGGTGGGAAGTTTTGAGATGCAGCTTTTTTGTTACCTTGCCAAGCAGATCACTGGCTTTGACAGCGTGGATGATGAATCCAAGCATAGTGGACACATGTTCTGCACTAAAAGCCCAAAGCCAGAGCAGTGGACTTCTGAGAAGAACCCATCCTACACCTACTACATATACTATATGTATGCCAACATCCTGGTGCTTAACAACCTACGCAGGTGAGGCCCAGGATCTGCTAAGGGACCTGCAATGGGCTGGCAGAAGTGGGGCTGCCTCAGGAGTTGTCTCAGCTCTTTGATTGTTGGTGTGGAAGAACTGGTGCCCTCCTTGCTCTGCCACCAGTGTAGGTTAGAGCTTCATGTCCCAGAGCAATCCAAACACTCCTCGGTAGGAAGTGTGAGGGACTGGGGTGAAAACTTTGGGATTGCAGAGATGCATCTATTGCGTGCACAGAGGAGAAAAGAGAACAAGAAATGTGCTCCAGGTCAAGCTGGATTTTTGGGGACCCATTGGTAGGGGCAGAGCTGGACCTGAAGTCAGGGAATCTTGCATTGCATGCCACCTAACGCTGCTGCTTGCCTGCTCTGAGTTTTTCTTCCATGTGCCTAGGCAGCGTGGTATGAACACGTTCCTCTTCCGTCCACACTGTGGGGAAGCTGGGGCTGTCACGCATCTGCTTGCAGCCTTCATGACAGCAGACAATATCTCCCACGGTCTCAACCTCAAGAAGGTAAGTGGAGTAGTCTGCCATAGAGCAGCCCAGGCATGGCAGAGGAGGAGAACATGTTCACAGCTGGCATCCAGTGTAGCTGACAGTTAACTGTGCCTCTGCTTTAGACCGCCAAAGACAGCCTGTCTTCAGGCATATGTTACGTGATTCTGTGGGTTTCTTCAGGCATGTTTGAGGATGTAGCTGAGAAACGTATTCAGATTTCAGGGGTTCAGCCTCACAGACCTATCATTGGATATGTCTGTTTTCATTGGAGCCAGCTGAGTTCTGAAATCAGACAGGTTTGAACTCACTTGGCCTCTCATGCTCCATGTGGGCCCTGGAGGATTGCTAGCTTGCCTATCTCTTTTCTTGCACACATTAGCTCTGTGCACCAGATTTCCTGGCTGGGGCACTGGGCTGATTTGAGGAGTGATCTTGGAGAAGTGGAAGGTGCAGCAACTTCATCCCTAACCTGGCAACTCTGCTCATCTTTGCAGAGCCCGGTATTGCAGTATCTGTACTTCCTTGCCCAAATTCCCATTGCTATGTCCCCACTCAGCAACAACAGCCTCTTCCTGGAGTATGCGAAGAATCCGTTGCCTGACTTCCACCGGAAAGGCCTCATGGTGTCCCTTTCTACAGATGACCCCATGCAGTTTCATTACACCAAGGTACAGTGTGAGCTGATCACCTCTTACTGTCTGAACACTGGGGCTGGGACTATGTGGGCCTCATTTTTCGGGGAAGCCAGCAGCATTTGCAGAGGGTCCAGCATGCTGGGCCATCTCTGGGACGGCCCTTGCAGCAGCTTGGGCTGTGCTGGCAGGAGCTGCTGGCATCTAACACAGCCTGTGGCTGCAGGAGCCCCTGATGGAGGAGTACGCCATTGCTGCCCAGGTCTTCAAGCTCAGCACCTGTGACATGTGTGAAATTGCCAGAAACAGTGTCCTGCAGTGTGGCCTGTCCCATGAGGTAGGCTTGGCCCTGCTCGCTGTGGTCCCTGCCTGCCTGAGAAAGGGGACAGCACAGTAGCTCCGTGTGCTCAGGGCAGGGCTTATGCGCAAGGCCTTGAGGGAGCCTGGGAGCAGGGGATTCTGAGGTCTGTACTGCCGTCCTTGTCCCTGGCAGGAGAAAGTGAAGTTCCTGGGTGAAAACTACCAGGAAGAGGGGCCCCAAGGCAACGATATCCGGAAGACGAACGTGGCTCAGATCCGCGTGGCCTACCGCTACGAGACCTGGTGCTACGAGCTCAGCCTCATTGCCGAGGGCCTGAAAACCGACGAGCAGAGCGGATAGACTTGTGGACCTCGG
>NW_009624603.1:0-3010 GCF_000690535.1 Cariama cristata | reverse complement strand
CCATCGGCCCGGGGTGCAGAGGTGCTGTCCGCTGCGCCGCCGCAAAACTCTGGACGTCAAAAATTGTGGCAAAGCTTTCCAGAAATCAGTGCCTCTTACTAAAGGAAACAGCCGGTGCATAGGCACCAGACGGACATGCACGCATTTAGGAACACCCAACGTTCCCTTTCGCAGTGGTTTGTTGATTGTGACTGCTTGTGTCTGTTCTCTTTACTGTGTTTTCCTATGTTACACAATCACCTTTCACCCTGTAAACATCAAAAGGAAACCAAGTAAAGCACTGACGCTATTCCACACTGTTACTGAGTAGCCAGACCCTGCAATTTCATCTCTTAGATGGTGGTGTACGCACACCATCCAGCCTACACAGGAGAGAAGAGTGCCTTTTGCTGTCAATCAAGCCCACAGCTTCTAGTCTAGCTTCGACTCAGTCTCTGCTGAATTGAAAGGCAGTTGTTGATAAGACAATTCAGATACAGAGAAGACAAAGTCAGGTAAGGGAGTATAAAACTGTCATGGTGGGAAATTAAATTTGCTTACTGCAATGACATGACATCATCTTTTACTCTCAAGAGATCCATAGTTCCAGTTGGGGGGTAAGCTTTAGGATACAGGATATGATGAGTCTGCTTCCTTCTGAGAAGACGGGTCATGCTTCTACCCATCTTATAGCAGATTTGCTATTTTAAAGCCGTGTGAAGGGTTTGATTGACATAAGAGTCACTGGCTGAGGCCAAGGGCTCACTGTTTAAACTTTATTAGAGAGACTACACGAGACTGCTAAAGAACAGAGTCCTGCTAGAAATGTGATGATGCACCTCCTCCCCTGCACACTAAATAGCTTACATCCACTGAATGTTTTATTGCTGAAAGCGTGCCTAACCATTCTTGCTAGCCAGTCAGCCTGGCATTTCTGTGCACGTTGTAGAGCATCACCAGTGTTTCCAAGATACCTGCAGCACTTATCCTCTGCTGCCTCCCCAAACAACTCCTCTCTGGCCTGGGCTGTAACCCCTCTGTAACTTTTAAATCTGATTTATTTGTAGGTCTCTTGATGTGAATCTTCAGGCTGTGCTTCATGTTTCCCAGGTGAGGAAGAATTGTCGCTGCAGTTGTCTCTATGGACAGTAGTGACTAAGAGATAAGTGTCCATTGTAGGGGCTAAAGGGACTGCAACGCAAAGCTGACTTGACAACTTACGTGTACAGCCTCTTTATTCTCTTGCTTTGATTCCCTCTCTTGGAAGTGGGAGGCAGTGACGACTTACTTCCTCCAGATGTTTTTGCTCTTTTGTCTACCTTAATAGCCCAGCAAGGTCCTAATGAATGAAATAATAATTTCTTCTGTTACAATTCCGGCAACCTTTTTTTTTTTTTTTTTTTCCTTCTTTCTTCTCCCTCCTCCCAGATTGTTGCTCGGCAGATGATTGCACAGGGGGTGCCAGGTGCTATTGTCAATGTCTCTAGCCAGGCATCTCAGCGTGCTCTGCGGGATCATGCTGTTTACTGTAAGTATGTGTAGCCTTAGCAGTGCCCTTCTCATTTTTGACTAGCTGGAGACCCACGGTCACCAAGCTGCTGGCTGCCAGTTCTGAGCAGTGCAATACTTCTGTGTGTTCCAGACCAACTGCCATGCACTTAAATGCATCTCATTCTTCCCTTCTCTTGAAGGTTCCACAAAAAGTGCTTTGGATATGCTGAGCAAGGTAATGGCAATGGAACTGGGACCCCACAAGGTAGGATTCTTTCTGAGAGAAAGAATAGTGTGAAAGCTGAACCTGAGCATTTCCTCTCAGAGCAGTCTAGTTGGATTGTTTGTTGCTCTTGATCCCAGATTAGAGTGAACACTGTGAACCCCACAGTGGTTATGACTGACATGGGGAGAATTAACTGGAGTGACCCTCAGAAATCTGCTGCCATGATTAATCGGATCCCGCTGGGAAAGTTTGCAGGTCAGTGGTGTAGATTTGTTGCCAGGCTGCGCTCTTTTGTTGTAGCCAAGCCTTCCCTGTAATTGACATCACAGCCATAGATGGCTTGCTGCTTTGACAGGCAAAGTCACAACTCTGCTGAATGGCTGTGGTTGGTTGAATTCCTGAAGCACTTGATGAGTGCAGGGCGAGAATCAACCTTATCTGCCCTCTTCTACAGCCTTCTCCTCTTAGGACAAGTGAAATGCACTTGCTCTGTTGTTCATAAATATGACTGGGAGGGGAGCATAGGTGCTTCCTGTGAACTAGAGTATCGTTTGATCACAACAAGGAGTTTTTGATGTCCAGCTCAGCCACACTGTCCTGTATACTGCATCAAGCACAGTTTGGGGGCAGAGATATTTCCCAGCTCCTTTGACATTTAGAGGTCAAAGGCATACCTTTTGGGATGCTTGTTTTTCTAGTACAATTTGAGGGGTGCATCAGATGTTCTCTGTGTTTGATTCCAGAGGTGGATGATGTGGTGAACAGCATTGAGTGATAAGAGTGCTATGACAACTGGCAGCTCACTGATGGTTGATGGGGGATTTCTTGTCTCCTAAGATGACACCTGCATTTCACACCTGGCCTTAATTTTCATACTAGTACTGCATAGATGTAAACTGTGTAGAAAACAATGACACAGACCTTGCTGGAGAAGAGGGGCAGCAGGGCTGGAACCCATATAAGAAATGAGGCAGAAAATTACCTTTAGAAGGCTGCTATATAATAAAGCTCACATACGGTGTCATGGAGAATGTTTATTGCACCAAATAAGGTTTTTATCTTGTCACTCTACATGATGATTAGAAATTGGATCTGTCTTTCTTCCAACCCTATTCCCCCCCCAACAACCCTTCAGAAACTCTCCCTGTTCCATCCAAATCCACAGAGCCTGTCTGCACTTTCAGCGGGAAGGGAAAGAAGAAGTTAGCAGACTCCTCATTGCTTCCTTTGCTGTCTTTAGTAGAAAAAAAAAACAAAACAGAGGCAACAACCACAGCCCTGCTCTGCAGAGACTGGATTTGGGGGGGTGGGGGG
>NW_009624602.1:0-4612 GCF_000690535.1 Cariama cristata | reverse complement strand
AGAAATACCTTATAAATAGGAACTTCTATATGAAGTTCACTTCAAAAGTAAGCTGCTTGACATACAGGAATCTTTAAGTCTTATTTTTCAAAAATGCATTGTAAAGCTCTGATTCTAATTAAAGTTAATTGTGATTACATTGTAATACACTGCAAAAGCCTAATTCTGATTAACTTCACTATGATGATGGAATTATTTCTAATAGACTCAGGCATAAGTGGGATCAATACAAACTGTCACATAAGCTTACATTTATCCACTGGGGAAAAAGCAGAGACTTGATTAGATGAATCACATCCTTTCTTCCAAGTCAGTTTACATTTCCAAAACCAAGTATTCAAAATAAAACTAAGCAATTCAAACTACCAAATACTAACCACAGGAGGCCGTTCTAATTTCAGTTGTACGTGAAGAGACAGAACAAACTTCTCCCCTATGACAGCAGCTCTTCACTTCATCTTTTCACTAGATCTTCCACCCTCAACAGGTCCATGAGAAGCAGCAATCTCAAGTGGCCTGACACGCCAGAACAACTCACTGGCATGCCACAAAGCATGCTCCTTAACCCTGACATTACTAAAATGGTATACTGGGTCGGGCTGGGATGAAGTTACTCAGTTAATCTTCTTCATAGCAGCCCGTATGGCGCTGTGCTTCCCAGCTGGGGCTAGATAATTGGTGGTAACACACACTCTGGTGGGCTTGCACAGCATCAAGGCTTTCTCTCCATGCCCTCCTCCATAAAGGTCAGGAGGATGGCAGTGAGTAAGAGGTTGGGAGGGCTGGGACAGCTGACCCCAACTGACCATAGGGATATCCCATACTATACCACATCATGCTCAGCAACAAAAACTCAGGGAATGGAGGAGGATGGGGGGATGTTTAAGGTTATGGAGTTTCTCCTTCCAAACAGCCATTACACCTATTGAGACACTGCTTCCCAGGAAGCAGCTGGACATCTGCCTGCTGATGGGAAATAGTGAATTAATTCCTCGTTTTGCTTTGCTTGTATGTGCAGATTTTGCTTTTCTTACTAAACTGCCATTCTGATTAAACTGCTATCTTAATCCACAAGTCTTTTCGCCTTCCTCCTATTTTTCTCCCCAGCTCCTGGGAGAGGGGAGTGAGCAAAAGGTAGGGCAGGTGTTTGGCTGCTGGCCATGCTCCACCCACCACAACTTGTTCAGTGTAAACTGATGTCTACATTTAAGGAAGAGAAGACTTTTTGGGAAATCAAAGCAGGATGCCATACTTCATTTTTTCATGGTAGCATTTATCTCTTTGAGAGTCTCTTAACTTAGAGTAGGAAATTAAAAGCACATGCATTTCTTTACCATAACTATGCAGATCTTTGCTGATGATATCCAGAGTCACTCGGCCTGTGGAATCTCCATCCTTGGAGATACTCAAAACTCGACTGGATATGACCCTGACCAACCTGATGTAGCTTTGAAGTTGGCCCTGTGTTGAGCAGGGCTTGGACCACATGAACTCCAGTGGTTGCTTGTTACCTGACTTATTCTAGGGTTCTATGATCTTGTAATCTTTGCTTCTTTCAAAGCAGAAGTCTAAAAAGCCATTTTCAGCTTTCCAGCAGCATTGCAAGGGATTTAACATGTAGGCAATTTTCATGATAAGCCAAGCTGCCTGCATTCAGGAGTTGGGCTACTTTTTTTTCCTAGTATTTTCCTTTTTGCCAACAAAGAAGAAACTATTCATCAGGAGCGACAGAAATTAAGACAGGTAAGTGGTTGAAAAGGTACCGCTCAAAGCAAAAGCCTGCCATCATTCTGAATTACTCGTTTCAGTCTGGAAAAAAAAATCCACTAAGTATTATTTCAATAAATATTGTTTGAGCATTTACTACATGCATAGGTGTGCAAACATGAGGACCTACTTTAGTTCTCTGAGGAATTCAGTGAAGCCAGAAGACATTGAAGCTAGGAAGCACAACTGCTAGTTGCAAAAAGATCTCTATAACAGTTATCTAAGAAACAGACAAAATGTGTGACCTTTAGGGAGAGTTCCCTCTATTCAAGGCAGCCATACTATTGACCCATGGGCTGAATTTGACTTACAAGAGCTTTTCACCTACTCCTCTGCCGGTGAGTGGGGAGACTGGAGACAGGCACTGCACCCTGCACAACCTACAACTTAAAGCCATCATCATCATCATCTAAGCATGGTTCCCACTGCTAAAAAGGCAGGACTGCCTTCACATGATCACTGGCAGTGTCAGAACCACCTTTTCTGTATCACACTGTATTTTCAGAATATGCAGCACATGTATCAGCATATCAGAGTATCAGTGACGTCTCCGCAACTTACCTGTCAATAATGGCACACATGTCAATGGTGACATTGGCAAAGCTTCCCAACTGGCCTTGCTCCACTGCGTGCAAATCCACCAGCTGATCATCCACATGAATAAACTGCATGCATCCTTGAAATGAATGCTGAAATAGTGAGTGATCCGAGTCATTCATCTGTACAGGAAACCCTGTAGAGCAGCAGAATAAAGAGCCTTATTAACTTCATATACTATTACTCAAGACAGTATTTTTTCACAGGAAAAGACATGTTTTCTAGATGAGGGAAGAAAAAGGCAAGGTGAGAAGGAAATATTATACAGTTATTAGATTACATTGCAGTGTTACTGATTTAAGTCATTGGCAACTACCTGCAAGAATTTATATAGTAGCGTTGATGATTCTGCCGTTATTTTTTGTCTACAGGATGGAAGTGTTCTGCTACCCTTCTCCCTCCTCAGCCCCCTATTGCTGTTTCATTGCTTCTCTCTTCACAAAAGATTAAGGGAACAGGAAAAGGATTCACCTCTTTGCCATATTTTAGGAATCACATTCCCATTTCTTAGATTTTTCTGAGAAAAATGTATTCCTTGTATTCCATGAAGTAAATTTCCAGTTCAGCGTTCTCTAGAACTAGGCTTCCTGGGCAACGAATACTTGTGCTGGAAACTTTCTGCAAACGTAAAACTAGCCCTAAAATCTAATGGCCTGGCCTACTTCCGAGGAACCTGACGATATTCTGTAATATTTTCATTTTTGCTCTGAATATGTTCATTGCCTGTCTTTCTGAAGGTGGTTTGTAAGAGATGAGAATGAATTAGTGTCTTGACTTAGGTTAAAAGTCAGGGAGACAGAGGATGTTTGTATGTACTTGTTTATTTGAATGCCCTTCAGAAGTGAATGTGTCAAATTACTTAAGAAAAATGTCCTCGATAAGACAGTGGAGAGTCTAATTCACTACTTATAAATTTTTAACAATGAACTGCTGGAAAAAGCTTCAAGAAAATAATTTAGACAGAATCTGTTTAAGATGAGAGCAGGAAGGAAGAGAGAGAGGCTAACAACAGTTTATTGGTAAAGAATGCAAAAAGTCTGAAAAATTCCTAATGGTTCTGCAGATTTCAGCTAGGAAGATGACTATCCATGCAGTTCTTGAAATGATGAGGGTAAAAAAAAAAATCACATACATTTGTTTTGGTAGCTAAGACAGATTATAAAGCTCCCAATTCACTTTCTACCCATCTTCTCGATCCCCAATGCCTTACTGCCTTCTTCAATAGCATGGAAACAGCCATTTGTGGAGACAGCAGAATAACAGATTATCAAACTGATACTGTTTGAACAGCAGCAGGAAAAAGGAATGAACAGCATTTTGAATTCTGATTCTGAATACAGTTTATCACGGACCGCACAAACAGTTGGATTGGCTAAAAGAGAGGGCAATGAACAGGGCAGAAACAAGCAACTGGGGCTTGAGGACAGATGCTGTGTAATGTGGCACCTATTAGTAAAAAAAACCCAGATACACCTAAGTCTTCCCCAAAATATAATTAAGACCCGTTTTAACTGAAAGGCTTTCCCAGAACTTTCATATGACTGGTAATGTTCTTTAAAATTTTCTAAAACAGTCTTGCCCACCAGCTAAAATTACTGCTGGTAGCTCCTAAATTTCCCTGACTCACTTCAGTAAGCACTCACTTCAGAGTTCATCGGTGGCAGCACAGAATTAATCAGGGATGTTACTGTAAATTCAGCAGTGACCATGCTAAAAGTGAGCTCTGACAGGTATTTCAAGAAATTGGGCAAAGGCTTGTCTTGAGGTCCTATCACCTTTGGAGCTAAATTGTGACACTATCGCATGGAGCCATAAACTGCTATGAGAAAGATAAATAACCCCCTCACATTAATACGTATCAGATGGAGAAGGACAAACTCCTAGGGATGCCCCAACTGCCTGACTAGTGCATAATCACCTCATCAGACCAACTGCCCCCCACCAAAACTGTGCTAATCCTGGACTGTGGGAATTGTTATTTTGGATTGGTAGAAAAGTCAAGTTGTAGGGACAAGATTTATATTCTCTTCCCAGCATGTGCATTGGCTAGTGACTTATCCGATGAAAAGAGGACAGGGCTTTGAGAAACTTGCCTCCTACTTTTTTTAACTAGTTCCTTCCAGCAACTGATTAAACTGATTCATCTGAGGCTTTACAGACAACAGTAGAGAGACATAAAGTGCAAGTTAATTCCCTGCTGTTCGGTGGATGCAAGCACAGTATTTCATAGAATCATAGAATCATAGAA
>NW_009624601.1:0-4954 GCF_000690535.1 Cariama cristata | reverse complement strand
CCGGCCCAGCCTTAAACGGTGACAGAGATATTGAACAAAGCATTTTAAAACAATAAAAGTTGCAAAAACAGGAGCATAGAAAAGGGAGATCAATGTATGGACACCATTTAGTCAGATACAAATAAAAATATGAATTGGAAAAAACCCCTAAAGAATTAGAGAACTAACTTGCTTTCACACATGCAGAAGAGGATTTGTGCAAATGAAAAGTAGTATCACCTGTCAATAAAAGTGCCCTTACAAAGAGACAGATGGGGATGGCCACAATAATGTAACAGGGCTGGGGGGTGAAATATTAATGAACACCAATGCAACAGTACCAGTGGTCAAATGCATGAATTAGGGGAAATTCCTATAGCTGCATGGACAAGAGTGGAAGTATTTAAGGAAGTCAGTAGGGGAAAATTTTTAATTGAGAGCTTTTGGAAATCAGTTTAGGGAAAACTATAAAAAGAGGGGAAATAGAAGAAACTTTCCTGTGCAGTTTAAAATGGGCAGATTTTGAAGAAATTAATCAAAAGCAAAAGACTAAAGTATCTTAACAGATAAAAACAGTAAGTAGAATATTTTAAAACAGAGTATTAAACAAGGTACAAACAAAAGTATGTTTGGTAATCGCAGAAGTAGGAAGGAAGGTTATGAAAAGTGTTAGTCATTTTTAGCACAGTAGGTAAAAACCAGGAGCTATGTAAGAGTCTTAGGGACAAGTCCTGCTCAGAAGTGAACCTGTATTTATGCTCCGCTGGGTTTGTGCCTCGTTTTGTGCCTCACTTAGTAGAAGCAACACAAAATGAATTTTAGTTTTAAATATAATATGCAATACTACATATAACTGAAAACTCACAGTAGTTTTGGCAAAAGAATTTTATTTTAAAATGTAAATAATATTGCAGGTACTGACATATCATTTGGCGGTTTAAGGGATGTGGCTGCTAGTGCATTGGTTCAACTAACTTTAATTAAAAGTTTTAATTTAAATATCTGTTTGCAAAACATGTTACGTTAGCATATCTAAAAGCCATGAGGGGATTGAAGGAACTAGATTTGTCTAGTTGAAAGACAAGGCTGAAAAAGTCAGCCTAATGGACAGGGGATATTTTCAAAGGTGGTTATGCAAATAGAGGAGGACAGTTTTTTAAATGTCCATTTGAAAGAAAAAAGAAATACATTGTAGAAGGACATCGAGTTGTTTGGGGCAGGGCATTAGTACAAATAGCTTAGGAAACTTGGTCTCCACGGCTTGAAGAGTTTCAGCAGATAGACTGGAGACTTCCCAGTGGAAGTCTATGTACACTAGTCCTGTTCTTTCTCTTCCCTGCCAGTCTATCATTTATTTTTGCATGTAGCAAAGATTCTATTGACAAAAAAATGAAGCACTCACTATTTTTCCATACTTGAGAGAGCTCTCTTTGGCTGCGGCTGTCTCTCTGACAGTGCTCACAGGGTAGGGGAGGCCCACGGCTTCTTGACATTCCCAACTGTGAGCGGCAGTAAATAAGCCCAGGTAAGTCTGATACTTGGCACCGTCTAACTTGGCACCATCAGGCCCAGGTTCTCAGTGTTAAACTAGATGAAATCTGGTGCCTGTCTCTTAAGTCAGTGTGGATGGTGTTAGTCACCTCATCTTGCATAGCTAGTCTGTGGCCTCCTCAGCTGTGATGTGGTGAATACTAAAATGCTCCTGGGTGTTGTACACCAGGTAGAAGTGCTTGTAGCGTGTTGTTCAAGGTGGGCTTTTGGTCTGAACCTGTGTAGTAGTGTTCTGTGGAACAAGGGAAAGTGCACATACAATGGACAAAAGCTGGAAACACCAGATGAACTTTCACTAAAGTAAGTTTGGTGCATTGCTTTTTATATGCTTCTGAACGATTTTTCCAATTCAAATACAGTGTGTGATTGGGAGGGTAGGTATATGCACACCTGTGTGAGTAAATAACAAAAGAACCTGGTATAATAATACAAGCCTGCAGAAAATCTAGTGTGCAGAGTATCAGTTATTCATCATGACACTGAAGAGACTTCTCTGATGTATAAGCTGTAGCTATGATGAGATACATATGGATCTAAGTGACCAATTGTTGTAAAATGTAAGTATGGAAAAAAGATCTGGATTCTCTGTTAGTAAAAAAAATCCAGCTATAAAAAGAATTTTGTGAAATAGATCAAAGAAGTGGTATGGATGGTGAATGACACAACTAGCTAATGGGAAGCTCCATCTGGATGGAGGTCTATAGAAATAGCATTTCACTGTTTTGAAGTACCTCCTTGCTCCGTTAGTGGCCGGCTGATTTGTGTTAGTTTGTGTTGTTTAATGTGCAGCAATGTGTGATCAGAAGCAGAAGCCAATTAGCAGATTACATCTACGGCAGGTTATTGAACTGTCCCCTTCTTCACAGCACTTTGACATGGTCTGAGAGCCTCCTGCTCTCAACTCCTGTGTGCTCTGGGGCTGAGGCTGCCCCACTGCTGGTTGGTCTGCCTGAACTTTGAATGACTTTGAAAGTTTAGTTAGTAGATAGAGGTAGAACATACCTGTCAGTCAGATGGAGAGAAAAAAGAGTTGACACAGCAGTCTGAGCCTAATTCCTAATAAAAACTATACATAACAGCCAGCGGAGAAACAGTCTGCTACAGCAGGAGCCCTGTACTAGCTTGAGAAGTGTTGAATAAAACTGGGTCACCCTTATGCTACAGATCAGCCAAAAATAAGGAACACGTAGTTCAAGTTTGTGATGGTCTTCTAAAAATCATTGGGACAGCACTGTGTTCCTAAGTTTACTTATGTTACTTTTAAGCTGACATATTTCCATGCATGGCAAGAGCACGCATTCTGTGCTATACACCTGGAGCCAGTAAGGACCGAGCAGGGGCAGAGCAACATGAAGCAGAGGTACTTCACAAAACTTGTAGAGCTGGGGAACTCCTTGCTTCAGGATGTGACCCCTGCTAAAGCTTTCACTTACATTACATTTGAAATGGAACTGATATTCATGAAAACTTATTCAGGACCATTTGAATACAAAACCACCACCACTGTCTCAGTAAGTCCTCAAGCCCCTAATGGCTGGAAGATACGAAATTATTCTGGGCAAGCATCGCTCTGTGTTGGCTCTGGTCATACATTTGCTCTCAGGCATCTGCTGTCAGCTGCAGTGTGGGTCAGAATGTGCTGGAGAGACCTTGGTCTTGCCTACCATAACCAGTCTTGAGATTAGGAGAGAGAGTGGTTTATGTGTGTCAAATCTGTAAACAAACTCAGTTACAACTAGCAAATGCAGTCTGTTAGAGTGTATTTTGTACGAGATGGTTACTAAATGTTGCATATTAGCTGTTGGAGACTTACTGTTTGGCCAAATACGTCTGTACTGTTGCTTTACAGATTTCCAGACAGTCTGAATAAAAGAAGCATGAATTCCTGTTGCAATTTCTGACTCAAGAGGTGAGCTCCTGGAAGAGACACACCTTGGGAGGTAAATTAACAGTCTTGATTAACTATTGGAACATAATGGATAAAACTAGATTTAATTTCTCTTACATACCAAGTGGTTTCCCTTGCCCAATTTGCTTTCCCTTGAGCACCTCTCATTTTCTTCTTACCTCTGCAATTCCTTGGAGACACGTATGTCCACAAGATGGTACTAGGCTACAAGTAGCCCCTACAATGGCTGGTCAGTGAAGGCTGTTGACATTGCTGTTGGTCAGGTATCATCAGAGCAAGTCCCTCAAAAAAAGCTTATTAATGTTGTTTTCTGTGAGAGGCATTCAGGCCAAAATATGTTTGGGGTTTTTTTTAATAAAACAAAATTGTGATAGGAATCATAGCAAGTCGTTGCTGTGACTGATGCTCTGCACACTCGCAGCTGTTTCATATCAGATAGCTTCATTATTGTCTTTGGAGCCACTTTCAGTTTAAACTAATTTAGGAAAGAGAAGAATGAGGCCAGGAATTATAGTAGCTTTATGAATATGTGTTTTGGCACATTTAAAAAAGAGACATTTGACCTGATGTATTAGAAATACCTCATTTGCTTTAAGCAATTATTGTAATCTATCACATTGATCCAGCCAACACAAACATGTGCTACATTTTGCATGCTAAAAAATTGTTCAAAAAGGCTTGAACAAATTGTTAATACTCTATAAGCTGCTAGTGAACTAGCTCAATAATTAGCTCTTCTCTTCACATGATTCAAGTGCATTAGTGACGCTACTGACTAATGACTTGCAAAATTTTTGTTAAAGGCACAGGTGCATTTTTAAATGGTGGACCAGTTCTGAGTCAATGGCATTTCAGGCTTTGAAACTGAAAAGTTTTATTACATTGGTCTATGTAAAATTAGTGGTGTTTTTTTTTTTTTTTGAGTAACAGTCCACCTATAATCACATTAATCCTGTTGTGAAGTTAGATTCAAGTTACTCCTGAAAATAATTTCATAGTGAGATTACTGAAATACTCTTAATCCTGACTGTATGAACAACGCTGCAGTGTTAATTAAAGACAGTGAACGCTTTCTCATTGGCACTGTGCAAATGGAGCGATAAACATGGCCCCCAATACCTTGTAAAACATCTCCTTTGTAGTTACTGATCAAGCTGCATGTGCTTAAGCAGTAGCAAGGCTGAGCCGTTCCTGCGAAGGGAGGTTGCCACCTTTACCATACTTCATACTTGGTTTACTAATTTGAACACAATTAAGTGGAGATGACCACATCAATACAGTCATAATGAAATCCCGCAGTGGGAGATTTGAAGTAATGAGGAGAGCACGCAATTTGTGACTCAAGGCCATTTAGAAGAGTCCACGTGTTTAATTGACTTAATAAAATTAAGATCATGAACGAGGCTCTCATTGTAACTGGGCATCCGGAGGGAGGCTCACGACCAGAGGGCCCGACCCTGTGCGTGTGGCCGGGCGGCGCAGGCCCCTCTACCCCAGCGAGAGCTCCGGGGTTAC
>NW_009624600.1:0-4913 GCF_000690535.1 Cariama cristata | reverse complement strand
AGAAAAGAAAAGAAAGAAAAGAAAGAAAAAAGATAGATAGATGGATGATGCTTTTGTGCCCAAGTTTACCAGTATTTGCCAGGAGGATCAAACAGGCAGAAATCAATGGAATGATCCACAGTGCCTTTGAAGCTGCGTTTACCTGCTTGCTCTTGACATTCTCTATCACTGGTAGGGTTGCATGTGGTAAAAGGTTTGCAATGTCCAGTCTCTCCTCGTTCCACCCCTTTCCCAAACAAACGGCACATGGTTGATAGCATGATGCACTCTCTGAAGGTAGATGCTTTAGAAAAAAAAACCTGCAGTGAACAACTGTGCCCTGATTTCTCTCTGGAGTTAAAGATAAAGGTATGCTTAAATGTGTACGCTAAACGTGACCATAGGGGTTAAGTTCCTTTCTATCTGTATACATGAGCAAGCCAGTGCACCTGTCATTTTTACTACTTCAAAATAAATAAATAAACAGATAGACAGATAAACTCAGACTAGCGAAAGCCCTGAAACCCAGCAACCGTAGCCTTCTGCTAATGGTTTGTGCCCAGAAACAGCGTACATTAACAAGTGCATCTCTGCTGAAGCTTTTGATATTGCTGTTGTACTTGACAACTCTGATACTGAAGTGGCTCAGAAAATGTCTCTGCCGGCCTTGCTAATGCACAAACTGCCTCCTTGCACTTACAGAAATGCCTCTTGCAAGCACACACTGTGCAAACACGTCAGTGTTTATTAAATCTGGGGCTGAGATGTGGAGCAGCCTCAGCCTCCTCTGATACCAAGGCAGACGATGTGCTACCCCCTGCAGGATCAGCTCTTAGCTGGTAAATAATGCTATATTCTCATTCTTCGTCAAGTAAATTCCCTTTCTCTGGCAATCACACACTCTTGGAGTGATGCCAGCCTTATCCAAATGTGACTTGCCCTTTGGGGAATTTCACTGAATATTTTCTCTCGTAGGGATGAAAGAAGCTCAGAATTATGACACCCTGTATTCATATAAATACCATGAAATGGTTGTTTACAGTGAACTGCTCATCAATCCAGCAAAAAGCCCCACTGCGCAAATGATGTGAATTGGTTTGAATAACAGGTAGCTCTTAAAGGACCTGCAGCCAAAACCCAGATGTATTTATACTTGCTGCTATGAGGTTTCTGGTGCTTGGCATCTTTTTGGATCACAACATTATATTAACTGCTCAGGTTTTCTGAGGATTAAAAGACCTGGTTTGGACTTTAGGAGACAAGATGGAGATCATTTGACAATCCAGGGGCAAGCCCAGTCAATTCCAATAATCTCATCAAGCAAATCAAATATTTAAGTTGAAGTACAGATGCTTATTGCGGTAAGGAATTTGGTCTGCACTGGAATTTCACAGCTGGTTTTGGTGTCTTTGATCTTAGACCAAACACTAGCCCCCAATGCCTCAGGCTTGGAGGCATCTCAGCAAGGCCACCTCTGAATCTCAGTCTTCACTGAAATATACTCCTCTATGAGGAGTGGAAATGAAGTTTCCCATGGGGTTGGACTCTACATCTCCACATTCCTTCCCTTCCCCCCTTGGCTCTCTCATTTCCTCTCTGCCTGGCCGGGCAAGCGGCAGCATCTTTTATGCTGTGCTTGAAGTTATGCATGGGCTGAAAGGCCAACAGATTCTTGCCTCTCATTACTGATAAGAGACTAAAAGTGGTTTTTTCTTTGTGGGGCTACCCTGGGGATGTGAAAGTTAATGTCATAGAAGCATTGAATCATAGTTTGGTTGGAAGGGACCTTAAAGACCCTGGTCACCTCTAGGTGCTTTCCCAAAGAGTGGTGGTATGTGAGTTTGGTACGTGGATCATGGAGGGGGTCTCTCGCCATTATGATGATCCTTAAATCAAAGTGATAGAAATGCAAGGCTGGAAGACCCCTATCTAGTCACCATGCCGTGCTGTGGCAAGGTCCAGTACAGTTGGTCCTTTTAACCCAAGCTGGGGAAAAGACAGAACAGCCTCTGGAGGTGAACAGCATGGACCTCTAATGCACCAGCCCCTGTCAACACTCACATGAGATGAAGTGTCTGGGCTTAATATTTTCTAAGTGTTTTACACTTACGTGTAAATACATACTTCCCTATACCCACACTCTCCTGTAGAGAAGCCTTTTAGAAAAATGAACTTGCTATTAAAATGACAGCTTGTTGGACAGCAAAGACAAAATAGTGCTATTTGCAGAATAATTACACTGACAAATTGCTTGAGTTGTATAATGTTAACATCAGCAAAAAGCCCCAGGTCCTCAGTAAAACTGTAGCAATATGGGGAAAATGGGGAGAAAATCAGGACCCCAAAGTATCATAGAATCATCGAATGGTTTGGGCTGGAAGGGACCTTCAGGATCATCTAGTTCCAACCCCCCTGCCATGGGCAGGGACACCTGCCACTACACCAGGTTGCTCAAAGCCCCATCCAGCCTGGTCTTGGACACTTCCAGGGATGGGGCATCCACAACTTCTCTCGGCAGTAAGTTTTGGAAATGTAAATAAAACAATAGTTCTGTGAATCGGGGTAATTACAGAATGGCGGGGAACACAAGGACAGCTTTAAACTCTTCTCAGGGTTCCCTTGCATGCGAGTTGCTTGTTTGACTTCAGTCTATTACTAATGTCACCAAGTAGCACTTGGAGAATTGGGAACTAAATGCGTAATTAAGAATTCCTTGAAACTAAAGAAACCATAAATTTCAAACTCCCTGGCACAGAGAGTATCATTTCAAGAACAGTAACGATTAGCAAATCTTTTATTTTTTACTTAAAGTTATAACAATAGTTCAGTGTATAGATTCCTTACATCATTGTGTGTGCAGCGGGACACCAACACAAATATTCCAACGAAGTGGTAAAAACATATTGAATTTTCCCAGCCACCTTGGCATCTTGAAGGCAGAACTTGAAGGTAACTGTGACCTGCACAGCTCTCCCTACAGCCTTTTATTGACTCTATGGGTCACAGAGGAAACTACAATGCTGCTGAAACTGGGCTGGTTCAAAGGAAGAGCATGGGAAAGCACTGCGGTGATCTGCACTGTTTTTGCAGTGAGTTTTTATAAATGTCATTCCTGGAAAATTTGAAAAATTTTCAGAGTATAAATAATTTCACACCCCCCCCCCCCCCCAAGGATTTTGAGGTGCAATGTCATGCTTTAAATTAACAATAAGGTAAATTAAAGTTAGTTTGTTCAAATGACTGAGTTTATTTTCTTAGGGATGAAGTGGAACATTTTAAGTAATTTGATTCAAGTAAGGGCAAGAAACTTAGTTGTAGGCCTTCACAGCAGTCAAATTAATTTCCTCTCCTTTTTGCTCCGGTTCATACAAACGTTCAAATTCACCAACAAAGTGGCAAGTTCATTTCTAAAACAACCTACTGGCCTAGCAGCTAATTGTAAGTTAAAAACAGGTGTGGTAGCTGAGTTCAGTTCAAAACCATAAAAACACCTCATTTCCCTGAGCACTAGTATTTACTTGCAGGTTTAAAAAAATATGCCAACCTGCACAGTTTATAAAACTTACCCGTGAATTTTCTTTAATGTTGAAAGCTGGATTTAAAAAAAATCACCTGGCTGGCCATTATTTTCTGAGGTGTAAAAGGAAAACATTTATGTTTCTATAATGCAAGTATGGGAATTAAATGCTGTGATGTCAGACTAAGTAGTAGTACTTTAGCTCCTGTATGGTTGAGTGACTTTACTATAATAGTTTCCCATAATAATGCTTTTTATCTGTAATACATAGGGGATAGAGAGACTGACAGAGTTGTAATCTTTCTTTCAGAAGCATGGTGTTAAATGAACAGAAGCCAAGTGAAAATATAATTCTGAAAGGAAGACAAAGATGCCCCTATATGAATGAAGTAAGACGTGTCATCATTTCAAGTGAAAGACGTTAGGTCTGAAAATAAAGCCATGTATTAAAAGGAGACATCACATGAAGTCAACTTCGAATTTATACTACTAGGCCTAGAATTTATTTCTTTGTGGCAAAAGGCTGCATACAATCGTGTGAGTTTTGTATAGCCCCTACTCTTGCCACTGCTATTTGCTGTTTATGCAGCACTGTGCGTGCCAAGCATTGAATGCATTTATGAAGACTAGGGCCTTGCCCAAAAAACTCACCATTTACTAGACCACAGAATGAACAAACATGTTCTCCTGGTTTCACAGCTGCCTGCGTGTACATGCAAAGCTCTTCCACGTGTACCGAGGCAAAATAAGCCTGGAACAGCTTCAGCATGGATGGTAGCGTCTATTGGAGCTGCCAACCACTCATCAGGACACGCTGAAATCAATGCCTTCTTCCATTTCTCTCCCCAAACTCCTAAGCTGTCTTTTCCGTGACCTTTGAAGCGTGTATGGTCATTGGTGAACGAAAGGCAAATATGCTCGTGCCCCTGAACTATACTCTGGCCCACCATCGCTACCACACACCACCATCAAAATTTTAATGCTGCAATAAGATTTTATATCACCAGGTTTAATGTGCTCACATCTATTACTCTTACATCACTCCGCCCAGCCATGTCAAACCCCAAGACAGCATTTCATCTTTCCTGAGCCCACGTGTGACTGTGCATTGTGGAGACCCTGGGGAAATGATGGCGATGGCAGCAGTGGTTTATAACCCACTAGCAGGTGACGATGGCAGGAGGACTATCCTGGCTGCTGTGGTTGATGGCAGTTAGGCTACAGGAGAGACTCTTTCAGCCGAACCTGGAGCCTGGCACCTCAGGCACGAGGAGCTCGGTGGCTGAGGCCCACTCGCCTCAGAGGCAAAGGCCTCCGGGCGCTTCGGGGCCGAGCAGTCCCACGCCGAAGGGCTGTGTTCTCTCAGGGAGCCGGGTGGCCTGCGGAAGGGGCCGCAGCCCACCGGGCGCTCTGAGGG
>NW_009624599.1:0-5457 GCF_000690535.1 Cariama cristata | reverse complement strand
TGCCGGCCCAGCCTTAAACGGTGACAGACGAGAAAACTGTGCTGGACATATCAGGGTTCACTGAAACAGGCTCCACCATTTCAGACTACTCCTCTTGGAAAGGTATGACATACTAAAGCAATAAAGACTCCATAAAGAAGCTCTCCTATGTGGAAAATGAGCGCCATCAACTGTTATAAATAGTTTCCACAAGACTAACGAGGAAATGGCGCGTAGGTATCTCTGCAGAGCACTTACCCACCCCTGCACCAGAGTGGGCTGGCTCCCTCACTCACCCAAAGTCACCACCATGACCGGGATGCTGAGGCGCTGCCGAGTGCTCTGGGACAGGCGCAAAAACCCGTACTCCAAGGAGTACTCCACGATGTACTCTTCCTGCGGCCACACTGGAAGAGAGGGCGGGAAGGGACACTCAGCACCAGGGCTTGCAAACAATCACCAAGAAGAAATAGCACCTCTGGATTCCCTCCCTCCCACCAGGTTCTTGAAAAGACAATCAGTTGCAAATGCAGGCTCCAGGCTTCCTTCAACCAATCAATACAAATTCTTTGAAATTGCAGCCCATTCCCTTGACATTAGTCCTTAATGTGAAACTTCTGGGAAAGCTTCAGGGCAACAGTTCCAAGCTCGGTCGAGCATTGTCCAGCATCTGCCCACACCTTTGCCTGGCAAACCCTTGACCACTTGTTCTTCCTCTGTTCAATTTCTGTTTTCTATGTTGTTTAGGAAACAGCAGAAAAATACACTTTACACCTGCCGAACACCAGGTAAACACTCCATGGGACAACAGCACTGCACTTCTCAGGAGGCAGAGGTCAGTGCTGCAATTACAAATGTCAAAATTAAAGGCAGGAGCAATTACGGCTTTCCAAAAAAATGGTTTTAAGTTTTCTTGTTTTTTTTTTTTTTTTTTTTTTTTTTTAAAAAAAAGGTTCAAAATAGATGCTTTCTGCTACATCATCTCTGAAAGGACAAAACCTCCTGCTAATTTGGAGCCAAGCAATTTAACCCCTGATCTTTCAAACTGTCACAACATATCTTGCAAGAGGTGAGGGGAGGCAGCTGTCAGGCATCTTACAACACACAGGAAGAAAGTTAAAAGGATACAATAACTTAAAAGAAATGTACCTGCCTCTTCTGACTTACAGCAATACATCACTGACAGAAACTCCACTTTACCTCCCTGCTTCTGATCCCACTCCTTGGGCAGGAAACACAGGCTGGTGTGTTCATTTCATCTTTTGTTTCTATTATAAAACGATTTTAAGCTCAAATGGAAATAAAGTATTTAAATAGCAACAAAAGAATTACTTCCTTTGTATCATAAAATATTTTTCCATGGTACAATATTCTGTCTAAACATCAAATTTTATGTACTTACAGCACAAGAAACCTGGAAAAAAAACAATAAAAACAGGTATTTGGGGATCTGAGACCCATTTGAAAAGATAAAATTTTTTAACTATCTTGGGAAGCAGCACGATTCTCTCTCCCACTACATTGCTGGATCATTTCCAACCAGGCATTCAGCAAATCAAGGCACAGCCTGTCAGCGTACACAACACTGTACAACATGACCCTCTTACAGAACTTAGGCAACTATTAATAAAGGTATTGCACCAAAAATATTTATTGCTCTCTAGTCTTATGCGACATAATGATTTTAAATTCAGGACTAATGAGTTCTGGATCAGCATCAAGCAAAACCACTGCAAGACCAAGGGAACAACGCCATTGCAACATCCACAGCCACAACATCCAGTACTTCTGAAGAGCAAAGAATTCCAGTCTTTCCAGGGATAAAAGTGTAGGTGAAAAAAGTAAATTAAATAAGAATCCAATTGCCACGTCTCTATTTTAACAAATATTTTTTAATATATTTCCTTCCCTAGGCACTAGAAACAGAAGTTTTCCAACACGGGAATTCCATTTTAAACAATACAAAGCCACTAAATCTCCCTCTAGAGTTTATGAGACATTAGCAGCTTAAGTCATGCTGGAACAAGGGGAGGGATAAAGCAGGATGATGTCCTGAATGATGCAGAACAGCAATCTCGCAATCCACTGAAACTTGCTCGGTGGCTTTCGGGATTAATTGGTTGTTAAGTACTGGTGTTGACTCAGGGACCCAAAATACAGCCCAAACCCTGTTAATACGAGGAGGAATGTGCGCTGTCAGTGGGATCCCTGCAGATCTCAAGAGGACAGCGAACTGCTCAGAAGAGGGAGGTTCACATTCATCTGAGATATCGGGCACCGACGACTGCAGAAACGCGATGCCAGACGAAGAGGCTTCAGCAAATTTTATAGCCCAGACGACTCCCGCCTCCCAGCCTCCCTCCAGCCGACAGAAAGCTCTTGTTGCAGGTCTGCTGTTAGTATTGACAAGATTAACCACAGGCGAATGCATCAGGGAAGACATTTAAGGTTACTATGCACGTGCCCAGAGAAGCCAGAAGGAACGAGACGTGCAGGGAAGAAGCACGGGGCAGGGGAAGGAAAGAGCACAGACAGCAGCGTAAGTTGTCTTTACCTGCTCTGGCTAGCATCTCAAACTCGGACACAGTCTCCCTCAGAGGCTGCATACCTTTAGTGGCTGCTTCACTAAACGAGAACTCCTGGCTTTCGTTGTGGGTCAGTGCCTCAGTGCTGCTCACCCGGGACGGCTTGAGGAACACCTTGGGCTCGATATCCAGCTCAAACTGTTGGAAAACCACGGCAGGGAAAATCACGTTAGCAGTCACTTCAGCTCTCGTCTTCTGTGCTCCCCCGTGCCCCCAGCGAAGGCCTCCACCACCAAATGGAGGACAAAAGAGGCCACTTTCTCAGGCTTTACTTTCTATCTTAAGCCATCAGAGGCTAACGTGGAGACTCAGGAAAAGCCAAGGAACACACTCTGTTATCCAGCGACTGAGGGATCACAGAAGGACTGTGGCATATTTAAGATGACTGCACTAACAAACCATTTCGCCCCAAACCGACAACCAGGTTCCCATCTCCTCTGCACACAGGTAATGTGTCTTTACCTTGATAGAGCTGTTTTCAAACATATCCACAGTCATTTCCTCCTCTTCCTCCTCCTCTTCCTCAGCTGTGGATTCAACTACCATTCCTGGGAACTTCTCAACACCACAGAATTGCAGGAAGATGGGGGCTCGGCTCGAGTTGCGCTGTATTTCCACCCGCAAGATGCCATCGCGTGGCCATTTATCTCGCACGTGCTCCAAGCAGTTAATGGGCGAGCGGGAGAAGGCGATGTGAATGTAAGCCAGGATGAAGAGCACAAAGAGAGCCTACACACAGCAAGAAACAGATCGTCAGCCCAAGCAACCTTGGCCTGTTTACAGACTTCCCAGTTTTATTCACCTCTTCTTTGCCCATAAAGACACCAGATTAATTTGGACAAATGGATTTGGAAGCAGACAAGAGCTTTTATGCTTTCTAACCCCGGTGGTCTCTGCACCAACAGTAAAGGAGCCCAGAATTAGGTAATCTTAGCACTATTGTATCAACAGGGGAACACACTAAAGACAGCAGCAAAAACAATCTCCTCCTGCTCACAAGACCAGAGCTCCCACTGATACCCGTGCAGTACCTGTATCCTGCTGAAAGCACAGACCACAGGCACAGGCCCCAGTGCCGTGTAAGGTCCTGCAAGCCAACACCATCCTGAAAAAGACTGTACCACAGGCAAACCGACCAAACACAGCACCAACGGCTGGCCTGCCGAGGCTGGGCTCATGGAGCTTCACCACTCCCTTGCCCTGGCTCAATCCAAGGAACAGCTATAAAGCCACAGAAAAACAAAGTGGACTAATAAAATCTCCTCCCTATAGTGAAGACAGTACAATGTTACCCAACACTGTCCAAACTTCACAGTTGAAAGCTCCAAGAAACACTGGCACAGTAAGCAGTAGAGCTGAGTTCCATACACTCACTTTCCAACCACATCAAGATGCTCATTCCTAATTAAACTAGCTGTCCTCGCTATGTATCATTCTTGACCTATTTGCTATGAATAAACAGACTGGTAAACATCTCATCTGCAGAGGAGCTGCATAGGAAGATGCTAGGGAAGGTAAATCAGAAACACCTCCCCTGTCACAGGAGGAGCCACAATGAAGCCGGCAGAACCAGGAGTGGTTTCAGGACTCCGTGAACAGCAGCGTGCAGGACCACGGTCTCTGACTTCACCTCCGACCAGTATCCTGTGCACAGAGATGAGACCAGGCCGGAGTCTGGCTCACTCCTAACCCTGCGGGTGGGAGCAGGCTGTTCTCTGCAGATGCCCTGTGAATACTTTGACTTCCTCGGGAGTGCTTTGATCAGAAGCAGACAGCAGCAAGAACCGCTACCAGCTGGACAACTCGCTCTGCCTGACAGCCTCGCCGTTAGCATCATCCCCATTTCAGCCTCCCTGTCTGCTTGAATCCAGTTATACAATGCATGGGGCGAACCAAGAGAGATATTTTAAAACCCCGAGCATTAGGCGGGTAGAAAATGTGTATGTGCAGTACGAGACAAGTCGTCCTAAATGTTTTTTTTTGCTTTAAGCTGCTGATTTTTAAAAGCTCAGAGCAGAAGCCCACTGTTGTCACCTGGCAAGCTCCCCTCTCCCTTTCCCTTACTCTAATTTCTCATACTGGTGCTGGCAAGAAGTATCAGTGCGTGCTCTGGAAGCCGCAGTGCAGGATTTAACCTACAGGCAGTTCACCACATGGACATTGACAAGCTCCTCTGTGGGTCTTCAACCTCACACCCACGTCAACAAGAAAGCACACAGGTTTTCACCCTGGTACAGAGAGGTGTGATACAATACTGTGCTGGCACAGCTGAGGGTGTTGACTGCTAAAAAGAAATGGGGTTAAAATGAGGTTGTGCATTAATCGCTTCCAGAAAAGACAAGACTCCAACAAAACTCCAACAACCACGCATCACACGTATACAACGCATCCAAAAAGAGTGATTGTCTGGAAGCAGAAATAGAAATCTTTCATACCCACATCCCCGGACCCAACCCGCACCAGCCTGACGGCCCAGCAAGCAGGCTCAGTGACTTCCTTTTTATTTCCAGACCTGATGCCAGTTCTCTGGTGGTGCAAGGACCACCACTGATCATTACAACTATTCACACCTCTCTCACAGAAGAGAGGCCCACAGGAGCTCAGTGGACAGCTTGGTGTACATGGCCCAAAACCAGGCTGCGACCTCTTGCAGAGCCAAGCCCTTTTGCATTTATAAGGAAATTTATGCCTTAGCGCCTGACTGCTAGCAAGAGGAACGTCCACTCTACCCCATAAAGTCCCCATAAAGTTGCCCCTCACCTTGAGGAGGACAAAGAACTCGAAGACGCGGCGGAAGGAGGGTGGGAAGAGGCGAGCGTAGGTCACTGCCATCTTGAAGAAGAGCGCGTGGAAGAGGCGATCGCGTACATTGATCAAGGGGTTCTGGTTGAGG
>NW_009624598.1:0-2814 GCF_000690535.1 Cariama cristata | reverse complement strand
TCTCACTCTCTGGTTGTTGGGGTTTTAAAGGAGTTGATGGAGGAAGATTTAGCAAGTACTGAGGATGCCTGGCCAGGACCTGGCCGTTTCTGCTGCTTCGGGACTCTGAGGAAGGACGGGCACACCACGACACCCGTGCAATACGACACAACGACAACAAAGTGCAGATAAATCTACCCACTTTGAGCAAGAATTGCTTTGTGCCTGTCGCCAAAATCTGCTATATCTAATAGGCTTCCTCAGCGTCTGCCAGTATGTTCCCCTCACCTACCCTTCAAAAGTGGTCAAATGGAAGAAAGACAACCACCATGTACCACACCGTACAAAGACAGCAAAGGAACTCACAGAATTAGCACCAAACTGGTGACAAGATACCTCTTGGCAGCCAGTTCTGTACATAATGCTTTCTACGGTGTGCGGGCAGTGGCTTTGGTGCTCTGTAACGTAAGCCATGCATCACCATATCCACCACAAGAAGTCCAGCTGAACAGACAGAGCTTTTATTTTCTTATTTTTTCACTTCTAACAATGTCATTAGCTCCCAAGACACACTCAAGGTACTTGGCACTGTTGCATACAACATAAAGTCAGAGACATCAGCAAGCATATTAGAGGAAAAACAGACCAACGTCACCACCACCACCATCACCACAGAACGCGAGTGGAGGTTGAGCATGGAAAACCTTCCTGGTGCTAAAAAATTTCTAATGAAAAGAAACAGCTTAAAGCTAAATTCCACAACTGCAAAAACAGCCACATTAATGGGAAATGTTGCTGTTAACCAGGAACCCTCAGCGGAGAGGCTGGGCGAGGGGCTGCTCACACAACCTCCGCGAGGTCCTTGGTGTCACCCTCGCCTCTCCTACCTCCCCGGGGCGACGGGCTCCCGGGGGCTCACCGGCACCGCGGAGGGGAGCCGAGCGCCAGCGCCCAGAGATTCCTGGGAGAGCCAGGGAGTCGCGAGCAGCAGGCAACCGGACAGGTTCTGGTGACAAATGCCTCCCCTAATCCAGAGTTTCTCTGGAGATTTCAGGAGTTATTTTGATTTACACGTGGAGATTGGAAACTGTCTCAGCACTAAGGGGGAAACAATACAGCCAATTAACAAAGCGAAAGCAAGCGCAGGACTGCGCTCAGCCTGGAACACGCCGGACGGTGGCTGAGGGCTGGCAGCAACGCCGGGCGTGCGCCGACACGCACCAACTTCTTGCCTGCCGATGCCGCGATTCTCAGCTGGCAAAAGCCGCTGGAGGAGGATCGTTACATGTGAAATACAGACACAAAAGGCATACAATACTTATCAGTAAGAATACTGGAAATACCGATTATATACATTAACAGACTGTAAAGTCAGCCATTATAATCATCCCAAGACTCGTTAGCTTGTGTTATAGATATTATGCGTATATACCTGCATATACACAGATATCACAGTAGTCTAACGATCTGTATCTCCTCCACATTGAAAAAGAAAAGAGCCACTGAATACCAGCTGTCACAAGGTCAATCATCACTGTGATGGCATCACAGTGTAAGTTTTCCGTGCTCTTCGGTAAGAAACCTACAAATTACCAAACATGCTGCATGCCTGCCGGTTTTGACAACATAGCAGTTCAACCCACTTGCAGTTCTAACCTTCACAGCGAATCCCATCCGTACCAGAAGCGAAAAAAACCCAATTTCTCTAGAAGCGTGCCAATTACGGCCTGAGGGCTCACAAAATGACCTATGTGCCATCCTCCTACATTCCTCTGAATTCCAGTTTTGCCACAGCTTCGAAGTGCAAAACCACTTCCCGTAGGTGCCACTATTAACAGGAAGACACATAATAAAGCACTAACAAGCCATTTTATTCCTCCTATCAGTCCTTCTCTAGACTTTTATTCTGTTTTAAAATTAATATAAACTCTTTTTTTCCTTGTGCTTATTCCATGCACATATCTGAATGATTTATGTCCCTCTGTAGCCCAACTCAAACTTTGCTTTTTCCGTTTTTAAACCCTGAAGTCCTTTGTCTTCAGTATCTTCTCTCATGCATTTTTTAATTACTTAAAACTCTTGTTCTGCTTCAGAAGGATTAAACCAGTTCGCCATCACTGTTCAAGAATTCAGTTGTAATATGAGAGTTTTTCCCCACCTGTAAGAAACCCAAAGAAATAGGGACAAGGAAGAGAGATCAAACTGATGACAGAAGTGGGAAAAAAAAATTCCCCTTATAACAATCAACAGAACAGCAAAGAAAAAAAAAAAAAGAGAAAAAAACGTGAAAAAGTCACCCAGAATATATGACCATGTAAGCATGGGCACTCTTGCAGAAAACCTAGTCAGCAATCCAAAGCCATGGGAAATTTAAATTAGAGCTAAGGTCCACAATAGCAGAGAAATCTGTACAGATGAAAGGGCCTGCTCAGGTTGCAGGTATACTTAGTCTAGATCTCTTCAGATTTGCAAAGGAACTTTATTAGTTTTATTAATTTTTTTCTTAAATAATCAAGAGATTTGAGTGTATCCACATTGCACGGTAAAGAAGATTAAGTTTTTTTCTTTAATCAAAATATCCATATGCATATGCTGTATCTTCCAATGGTAGGTGGATTCCCACTGCTTATTACCGCTCCAGGGAGCGTTCTGCTATAGTAACTCATGCACAAAACACTCCTACTACATTTAAGTAACGTTAAGGTTCTAGCAAAGACAAGCAAGAAGAAAACGCCCCAAATCACAGGAAAAGCCCGAGCATCCGGCAGGGCACAGTTCTGAGGAAAGCAGGCTGATAAAGGGCTTCGGCCGTGCATACAGAGGCACACAAAAATC
>NW_009624597.1:566-5669 GCF_000690535.1 Cariama cristata | reverse complement strand
TATATTTTATATTATTTTATTTTTTGCATGAAGTTAATGCTCAAGTTAGTTTCTCATGGAGACAAGGTTGCCTTAGAATATAAGATTAGTAAATATTGGGTGAATACTAAAATGGTAACTACAGTTGGCTTTTTAAAAACATAAATATTGTTATTAATAATTTGAAAGCTGGATAATTTTAGACTACTCAGGCAAGAATTTCATCAGTTTGATGTATGAGAGCAAATAGAAACACATTCATCTTACTGCTTCTTCTTCATAAATTTTGAATTAAGAAAAGCTAAACAATTAATAGAAAGTGTATTAATTTTGTTTCTTTAAATTCCAATTTAAAAATAAATGGTTTCATATAAAAATTCAGACTGTTATTGAAGTTACCAGGGGCTGTAATATAAATATTTGGGATTTCGTTTATGACTATAAACATATTCTGTACATGCAGTCCAGAAAATTTTAATCTGTTCCTAAAAGCAAAGTAGGGTTTCAAACCAGTATGCACTTTCATACCTGAATACTACTACTGCTGCTACAACTACTACTACTACTAAACTTTATGTTTCATTGTAGCTAGAGCATATTAAATATGAAGACGTGTTACTTTTTTATATTTGCTCTTTAATCTGAAGGAAATTATCTGCATTGAAAAATGCAGGTAACAGCTTCAAATAAAAACTGTTAAAATAAGAAAATCAAGTTACATGTGTGAAGTGAAAGGACAACAAAAAACTCAGGCAAAAGTAAAGTACCAGTTGAAGGAAAGGGTTTTTTTTGTTTCCTTAAAAAACAGAAAAACCGCTCCCAACCAAAACCCTAAACAAAACAAAACAAAAAAAACCAAAACAACAGATAGATAGTTTGAAAATTACATGCATTTTGTAGCTTAAAATAATTAGTTGTATTCAAAAGTTATTGAACACAACTTCAGGAATTCTGTTTTCTGAACCCTTCTGGGAAAGGTTACATTTACAGGGAGTGAAGATTACCATTCCCATAGGAACCTGACAAGTTGGAGTATGCAAAACTAACAGAGGTGGTTTAAGAGCATGAAGAATTACGACAAATTATTTTTTTAATGCAAAAGAATTACGTAGCATAAGGATTCTCATGGCTGAAGAAAACATCTCTAAATTTCCAGTTACCCAGAAGGGCTTTTTATGCTGATCTTTTAATAAATTTTTATGATAATCCATTAGAAATTTTTTCGTATACTAAAAACTGAAATGGAAGAGAGGTTGCTAATTTCAGTTCTAATACAATCACTGAACATAGGAGTGTGCTGACATTCAAAAAGAAAATATTATTTCCAGAAGATATCACATATGGAAGCCACCTGTTGTGGGAGGTTTCATGTGTTTATCTGTACCATTTTTCTAGATATAAGAAAAGATACAATTTCAGGGTTGATGTTTTATCCCTGACTCTAGAAACTTCATTGACAGTGGGAATGTCTTCCCTATCTGATGGGCGATTTGTTGCTATCTTTACTCAGCTGCATATACTGACAAATGACATAGAATCTCTCTTCTCTCCATAGGAGATTTGAGCTGGTCAGTGAAGAAAAAATGTGAATCAGCTTGATTTTTTGGGGGGGTTGGAAGGAAGGATTAGGCAGTGCATTGAAATTGAAAAAATATGTATAAAAAAATTGAAAAGAAAAACTTAAGAGGATCATTTTCAGTATTTCCTATCTTAAAACAGGGCTGAGAGGACAGGGATAATATTTTTCAGGGTTTGCTGGTGGTTGTGTTCTACGCCCTGCTTTGTCAGCTCATATTAAATATAGCCTTTCTCATTGAAATATAATTTGTATGAAAAAGGCCTGATACCTTAGTATGTACTACCTCAGTTGTAAGGAGGAGAAGAGTCTGCCATATGTATCTAGAAGCAGCCAGCCTTTTCCTTTCCTCTGTAATTAATACAGCTAGACTCCCGGAGCTTATTCTATAATGTGCTGACATGAGCTAACGCATAAGCCTCTACAGTTCAGAGTAGCCAATTATACCTTCTGACTGTCTACTGGTAGCCATGGTATCTGCAGGCTTTGCTGGTTGTTCTCACAGCAAGCTCGGAGCTTAAATAGGCTCAGACACTGGCTCAACTAGTTCAAAATTCATACTACTCTGGCTTTTGCAGAGGGATCACACTGTCACTCATTAGGGACCGAAGTACAAGGCTGTGGAGCCCAGAGGGCTTTGTGCTATGCCAAGTAGTCTTCACAGGAACAGAAGGGATATATTTTTCTTAGACTCATGCAGATGTTTTAGCAAAATTTAGCAAAATGCCAGAGCTTCAGTTAATGCATCTGTTCTTCATCTAAATTTGGTTGTGTGCTGTGTCTGATTATTTTGTGAAAAATGTCTAAAAACAGTGTATGCTGAAGTTAAAAGATACTGCTTCTTTATGTTGTGGGTCTAATTTCATTTAAGAAAGCAAAAGAAATAAAGTCGAAGTATTCTAATCTATTATTAATCACTGAATTTGCATAGGTAAACATAATCAGCCAAGTGCTCCCTGTCATGTCCCTGTTCTTGTTTCATGTGTTTGTAATTTGAAAAAGACACCTTTGGGAGGAAGGTGACTCTATCCTCATTCTCAGTTAAAATATGAAAATGACTAATTCTCTAAATCTCATGGAAAAGCATTTGGGCTTGAGTTTTTAAAAGGATTTGACTTATTGAATATGAATAGATGCACAATTTGAGGCAAGAATCCCTTTGCTGCAAGGAGTTGACATCCAAAGGAACAAATGTATTGTGCAAAAATAAGAAAAATTATCCGTGGCAAGTTACCTTTAGTTCTAAACACTGCCACTGCCCCATACAAAGAAAGCTGAAATATTTCCAGGCAGCAGGTGCACTCTGTACTATTCTGCAATCTGTTTCTACCGGATAGCCTTTGCAGAAATGCAATTGAGAAGCACTAGTGCTTCTTCCATAGCTTCATCTTTCTGCCTAAAGGAGTTTCATTCAAGTGTTGGCAATGATTGTTCAGTCTCTTCACTTCTGAAGAGAAGGATCTCTCTCTTTCTGAATTGCAGTTTTCTCTTACCTCTCCTAACTGAAATTCCTGTTAAAATTAAAAGTGTGCTAACTGGGACCTCTTTTTCTTTCTTACGTCTCAAAAGGTCCACTTGTTCTAACACCTGAACTGTATACAGACCTCATTACTTGATGTTAAATATCTACCCTGAGAACCACAAGAAAGAAATGAGTACAATTTATTTTTGCTGAGTTTTATTTGCCCTGAACACAGGTTTTGAAAAAGCGTTTTTTGAGTACTAATGTTTGTCTAAAAAGGTAAAATTATTCAGAGGGTCATATTTCATCTCTCAAAAGTCTATCCAAGCTCCACGATTTTGAGCTCTTTTTCCAAAGAAACTATCATCAATTAATATTGTGGAATCTCCTTGGGTGTAATTCTTCCTCCACCAATGAAGTTCATGTTGACTCTGCTGTATTAACTGAAACACAGTATAATAACATGACTTTCCAGTGGGATAGTTAAGTATTGAGATAGAAAAGTTCAAAGTATACTAGCTTTCTGCATCACGCATATAACATTGCTCGAATGTGTTTTGTTTTTTTTTTTTTAATTTTCAACATTCTGCTAGTTTCCCCACTTGTCACATTCTATCAAAATGTTATCCAATCCAGAGATGTTAGGTGCTTTCATTAAAAACTATTGCCTCTGTAATCAGGTAAGTATTTTAGAGCTTCAGTTTCTCTTTAGAGAGTGAGAGCAGGGTTATGGATAATTAAATTTAAAAAAGAGAAGACCACGAAATGTTTTCCTGGTTTGTCAAATTTTGTAAAACATAGCTTTATTGGCCTTGTTGATTGACATTACATTAATAGATCTGTGCAACATAATAATGCATTTTCTTTACTACTTCACATGATTACTTGAACTTTCTAAATGCCCATTAGGGTTAGGGATGGCATGCATTGCACCAAATCATGCCTGTCACAGTAATGCCACACAAAATTCCAGTAATGTTTCTTCATTTACAGTGTAAAAATAAAATCTACATGTGATCATGTGTAAGCAACTTTTCTGCAAATCAAATCTTGTGAAGCAGTCAAATCTTGTTCTGTTTCCCATAATACTACACTTCCATTTTGCACAGTCCATAGGGACAGTGCAGTCCATCCCCATCAGAATCTTAAAATCCTCACAAAATATTACTGAGTCTTACTTCCTTACCTTGCTAAGCACATGCTAGTACCAAGCCTAGCACCACAAAACACTGTAAGATGAATTATACTGCACCTACATGTTGAGATCCTCTCTGGCATTAGAGCTTTCACAGGTCCCACGACAGTTGAAAATAATGTGTCCATTACACACAGTAATGGACAGGGAAGAAGAACGCTTTATGTGTGGGGAAAAAAAGATCTTTGGGGAAGTAGAAAAGAGTAAATACCTGAGGAATGAATAACTTCACAATTCTATCCTTTTTAGTTGGAAAAATTTTCCCAAAAGGCAAATCCAAGTAAGTAAGAGAATTACTAAAGGTGGATAAATGTTAATGTATTTTCTGTCATTGTTTTCATTGTTGGAGGCAACAGCAGTGAAACTGAGCCATCATTTGATGTGTAATACTTTCAACATCCTTCCACAGCCTGTCTCTAAAATAAACACATACTTAAACATAGACACACTTATGTACTGAAGTGTAAGACTTCTCAATACACACTTGATCCTTATCTCTGACATGGTATTGAACTTCAAGAATCAGTACTTAGATCTAGTACTGATAAATCCAGTGATCCTGAAAGCATTGTACCTTGTCTGCACGGAATAATAAGAAGATAATAATGTTTCCAAGAAAATATTACTAACTTCCTGTGATTTAACTCCTTAAAATAAAAAGGCCAGTGTTTGCCACTGTTAAAATAAGATAAAAGGAGGATTGACTTTTATCACTGCTTTCCACCAACGGTTTCTCTGAAAAGCAACCATCTTCCACTTCACTTGTTTCACAAGATTTAAACACCATTATATAATCTAGAAGCTTATGTCTGATCATCTAGTAAACCAGTGATGTTATATCCCTGAACAGTACTAGAGACAGCTACATTTATATTCATTTGTTCAGAAAGA
>NW_009624597.1:0-545 GCF_000690535.1 Cariama cristata | reverse complement strand
ATAAGGCAACACAAAACCTTTTAAAATCAATACTGACCTTTGTTTTCTCAAAGGTATGGAAGTATTTTCCATGAAACATAGTTTGATCATACCAGTTCAATGAACTTGAAAATTTGTACATTTCAAAAGTCTTTAATTTAATGGCAGATAAATTCTACAGCCTTATTTGGAAGTCATTGTGTACTCTTGAAAAAAAATAAAAAAATAAAAAAAAATCCAAGTCTTTAAAGCTATTACATGAATAGTAATTAAATGAGATGGAAAAACACATATTGTCCTAGGTGTAATAAAAATGTAGTTATAGAAAAACAATGATACAATGCTCTGTTATTCCTCAGAAGACTAAAGATAAAAGAAAACACAGATAACTTCATTAGTTCAAACACCAGAGGGGTTTACCCAGATATATTGCAAAAAGACCTCGATTTTGCTGCACCATTGGAAGGATGAAGAGAACAGGGGAAAAATGTATTCAGTAATTTATGAATAGACAGATTTGTACAGAGAGTTTTAGTTTTGCTTATGCATTGCAGTGTGATGGGTTG
>NW_009624596.1:0-4768 GCF_000690535.1 Cariama cristata | reverse complement strand
CCTGCCCCGACAGTTTCAGTGCAGTTTCATGCCGATGTAAATAAATGGCTCCGGCTGTCTCTTTCACACAACGTCCTTTGACAAAAACCCTCGTCTGTTTGTAGTTCCTGTGTACTACTGTTGCTTACCTCTGTAATTCCGGCACCGTCTCCACGTTGTGGGCATACACGTCCAGGCCCGACAATGCTACTTTCTCCACAGCTTTAAGGTCCCCTCGAAAATCGGGAGTTAGGCATTCTACCAAGATTTTTGAATTCCTGAAAAGGAGAGAAAATGAACACATCTATGGGACTTGCGTCACTGTTGCTAAAAAACTCAATATAGCAAAAAACCAAACGTAACTAAATAAATGACACTCTGATAAGCAAAGCGAAGTTAATTCAGGATACAATTCTAAACCAACATGTTTCTGCAAATACTTGTATTCCAATTCAAACGAAAAGTCATGTGCTTAATTGCTGATTTTACCAATGTGAGCTGAAGTAGAATGAAAGCCAAATAATAAATATAAAAGCGATTCCAACAGTCTCTTAAACAATCACATTCACTGTTTACATGTGATTTTTCATGTGTCTTTGTTGCAGGTTAACTTCACCTGAGTTTAATATCATAGCTCCAAAATACAGAGGAGCTATAATCCTGCCTACTGGGATAAGAAGACTCTGCATGATTGCCCTGGAATCTACTCTTGGTGTCCAGCAGCCAGATTTCAGCTCAGACAGCAGGTGAGGGAAACTGCAGGAACCTTTCGAGTGCCAAGATACACTGGATAAAGACTGAACTGAGGCTATACAAATTACATCTGCAGGTAGACAAGTATGCTATCAAATGGCATGCAGGGCACCACCGTAGAGCGAAGGTGGCACAGCTAGGGAAGGCAGGAAGGTGCGACCACAGACTTAGAAACAACCATTGTGGGAAAACGCAAAGCAATCTGATCACTGCTGAAAGGGAAACCTGACTTCTTATATCATGTGGTGACACTGTTACCTAAATCCACTGTTTGAGCCCCAAGCTTCAAGAATGACTATACTTCAAAAGTATGTACTCATTTCCTGGTAAACCAGCTGCCTGTTGAAGGAAATAATCCAGTGCTTAGCTTTAAATAAGCCTGGGCTAAATTGGAAATGCATCCAAATTCAAAATACTTTGGGGCCATTATACAAGAAAGATGAAAAGAGGAAAAAAAAAGGGACAGAGATAGGCTAAAGGCAGACTTTTGTCTTTTCGTGGCCCCTGGAATAATCCAGCTAAAGGTAGTTTTGACCTATACACAGTACCACGTTCTAAAGTTTTCGTAATAATACTAATACATTAACAATATACCTTTCTTTCAGATGAGAGACTGTCTTTGCAAAGTGTTCTGCTCCACCGTCAGGCATATCTAGAAGCATTTAAATTATTCAGTTAACCTTTCTGTTCAAGAAATGTATTTACTTACTAGCAAAGTCACAAAAAATCTACACATTCAAATTTAAATGCAAAAATAATAAAGCAGCCAAACCCCAGTCTTATCTTACCGCTTCTGTCAAAGGTTTACAACAGATATTCTACCAAGCCTTGATCTGCACAAAGTCTAACTGTGATCGTCTAGGGCAGACTTCAAATCTTTATGCCAAATTTACCTCTCTCTAGGTTCACTGTCAGCCTGAGCACAGAATGGCTTTATCTGTTTATGTTTTTGGTCTGAGTAACAGTTCTACAAAAACTGAAATACATATATTATTTCAAGCCACTTTGAAGCTACCGGACAGTCTTTACAATGGTTTTCCCCACCTATGTGGTGTCACAATAAAGGAGCTACTGCAACCTTAGAAAAAGGCAACTTTCAGTTTTGTTACGTACAATATATTCCAGGAAGGAACTAAGTTTTTGGAAGGAAGTTCTGTAATGGTATTATATATGAATGTTTGTGGGGTTTGGGTTTTTTTGCTAATCAAGTAATAGAACATGGTGTAGATGCATGTATTTTGCAAAAAATTAGTTACAAAATATTTAGTATTGTAATATTCTTCATATTTAATAAGTGTGACTTCTGCTATATTTTACCAGACAGAGAAATACTAACAATATGTAGAAACTTTCCAGAGTTTCAGCACTGTCCGCTCCTTTAAAATAGTAATCCTCAACAATTGTGCCGAGTCATAAATGTTATCGAGGTCTGTGTTTACCCCATATAACACATATGAGAGCTTAAACTGGAAGAGATGAGAGACAACATACTAACCATCTCTGTCCACAGACGTCAATACAACATAATCCAAGCCCCACTCAGCTATAGCCTTTGCTGTGTTGTAAGGCTCCTTGGGATCCAGCGGAGGTGGATTTTTTGCTGTCTTTACTGAACAAAATCTGCAGCCTCTAGTGCATGTGTCACCCATCAGCTGAAATAAGAGAGACATTCCTACCTTTACATTGTACACATCGCTATTGCACAGCTGAGAAACAGCTAGATCAGATAAATCCCAGTACTAAGCAGAAAAATCTAGGACACTCTAAATTTCTTGTAATAAACCCACTCCATTACAGTAGAGATCCAACAATACACTACGAACAGCTCCAACATTAATAGAATCCTTAAGTAAGGGTTAATGGCTTACCATAATTGTAGCTGTAGCTGTAGCATATTCACCACCTCCCCAGCATTCTCCAATGTTGGGACAACGTGCTTCTTCACATACCTAAAGGTAAAAGACAGTAAGGTACCTGTCTTTTTTCCATATAATTATTGAAAATTATTATTATATTATTATCAATTTCAATAGTAGCCTACAAACAAAACATAATTCCTTCTGTGATAAATGAGATTAACAGAGTTACATGTTGTTCTAAAAGTCAGTAGAATAGATAGGAAGAGAAGAATTGTTTCCTGACATCCATTACCATTCTTTTCCTCTACTTCACAACTCCAAAAACTCCTCAACCATGTAAATGCCTTATTAATTAGCACAGATTGTCATTAACATTTTAAATTTAAAAAATGAGAAAATGTTCACAAAGTCTATGACGCATCAAGGCACGATCCTACTCTGAAAAAAAAAAAAAAGAAAAAGCAGCTCTCCATGCATACCCACCAGTTTTTACCATCTGGAAGGTATATTTAATGAAATACATATATTTCTAGAATTTCTTTTCATGGAAAACATGTATGTAAGTCTGAAATTGTGTGTGTTTCCATTTAAAATGGTCACACATAGCATCTTCTGATCTTTTTGGTGATGCAAGTAGTAAACCCTAGTCTTTGAAATCACAGCAGGAAAACATGAAATAATCTATTGGATTTGTCATCATTCTTTATAGGTAAAATTCACTGTTGGCAAAAAAGATCAGCACTGGGCTTGGCTTCAGTGTTGAAGATCACGCAAGACATGATTTCTACCTCTCCTCCACAGAGAAATAATTTTTTATCTGTAAGAAAATGCCTTATTTCTCCAGGAAAACTGGGTTGGTACTAGATTTACCGTATGAAGATTTAAACTTCTCAAGGTGTTCTTTAGTTTATTGTAGTTCTTTCCCATGGGAATCTTTGTTTTCAGCCATGGAGGAAGTCGCAGCCTGAGTAACATCAAGCACACATAAAGATTAATAAATTATTTACATGGTAAGCTTCCTTTCACAGATCCACTTTAATTTGATACAGATCCCAACAAGGGAAGGTTCCTTGAAAACTGACGCAACTCAGCAACCAATATTAACATCATTCACGGTCGTAACGGACTTCTCTCTTCCATGTTTATCATCATCCCAACATTCAAGAGCAGGATTTTGCTGTCATTGGAAGTTTAAAACTGTTATCTGTACTGGTGGGATTTAATAGTGCCACACTGGAGACTGCAACAATTAATGGCAGTGTATGTCACACAGCTATCACAAAGTCTAATCAACTTTATAACTGGAAATATGGGGGTTTTAAGCATTTTTTAATTTAGTCTTCATTTTTTGTTTTACTCTATCAATAATATTTTCTCAACACCAAAGCAGGGTAGACTCACCTACTGACATACATTTGTAATTTAATACAGGCCACGGCACTGGCACTCAAGTGAGACAATACCATCCGTCTTTGTGTTTTGTTACGCATTTGAAGTTACTGTGTTTGTTCTTTCTTGAAAAATTATGAAATTTGCAAGCCAGTAGACAGAAATTAATAAAAATACATTGTATGCATTTTGTAGTTAATATAAGATAGTGCATGGAAGCAACTACAGTTGTTTAAAATCACAATTACCTTTCTCCTTTCTGACGCTTTAAATTGCCTTTATACTCAGCCCACATGCTCTTGTCTGACAAATCCCCAGATACAAAGTCTTGTAAGTCTGGTCCATTTTGCAGAAATTCTTTCTTTTCCTCTGGCAAAGAACCTGATGTTCTGTACTGGTTACACACATGGCTCCCAGACACCTAAAAGAAGGAACACTGTGATTTATTGAATGAGAAATGTACTAGCATTATATACTAAATAACTACTTGTCCTTTTGGTGGTTAATGTACAGTTTGTGTAAGCATTTTCCCAATTAAGTTAAACATACCTTCTCTTTTTCATTTTAAGCCACGTGAAACAGACATAAAGCATTATCTCTTCCAAAATATCTTAATATCAAACTAAGTTTTATAGTTGTGGGATATAAATAACATCGTATGGATTAATTTGAGATTTCGGGGCTGAAAACCAAGACGTTGAGATGATGAACGACAGACTGCCAAGGCAGTCGGTGAGGGACGTCATTTCGATGGAAAGGCAGCACAAGTCGGGTTCTCCGAGGCGGGG
>NW_009624595.1:0-10281 GCF_000690535.1 Cariama cristata | reverse complement strand
GAGGTCTCTTCCAATCATAATGATTCTATTATTCTAAGTCCTACACCTTCTATATATATATATTGCACGTTTATCCTTTTATTTCTGGAGTTAGATCTAATGCATAAGGAAATCAATATGCTTAGCTCACCTCAGAGGACAAGAGCATGGCATTGCTTAGACTGACTAATGTTTTACACATAAATAGTGAATGAAGAAGGCCAGATAAAGTGACAGTGTGCATGCATATGCTCCAGCAAAAGCAAAAAGTTCAGGCAACCCAGGCTTGATAATTTATCTGTTGCAGCATTTTTGATGGTAGCACAACTCTGTCTCTGTCTGCCAGAGGTAGGTTGTCATCAACACCTTTGTCCGTATCATCAACAATTTAAGAGCTCCCTGAGACCCCAGTCATGTTTAGCGCTCCACAGTCCTCAGCACTCTACCAATGCCATGCTACAGCCAAGAGCCCTGTCCTGAAGAGTGGTCCAGGGCTGTGGGGTACAGTACTTTCCCTGTCTAGCTTCAACAGCACAGCAAAACCGAAGAGATTCACATGTGTCTATGTGTGTGAGAGGAGAAGACTTAGACTGGTCACAGCCAGTCTGCTGTGCTTTTCAGTCCTCTTTTTTGCCTGCTGTGTTTTAACTTGTTTTATAGGTGCAACTGAGTTCTCAAGCAGGATTGAATTTTCCTGCCTGAAACGATCTGTTATACATTTATACCGAAATAATACATCTATATACTGTTGTTGTTGTAAACAGCATTTTTGGTATCTTACAGAAATCTGTGAACTTACTCGCTTTATTGGCATTTGTTTCAATAAAATCCATCTGCACTTGGAGCAAAGAGATAAGGAAGGCTTGGCTGAACATAGAAGTATTCCTCTTTGTAAATTCTTATTTTCTTTCCAGAAATGAAGAGTTGCTATTTGCCGTTGCCTATTATCTTGTCTCCGTGGCCTGGATAAGTTGTTGGAATGTAATAATTCATTGAACACTAACTTTCTACCTCTGCTTTGCTCAGTTTAAGACTGTTTCTGTGGCAGCAGGAAATGAATTCTTTGAAGAAAAGTATTTGGCTCTGGAGGTTTTCTTGTGGATCTAATATTGTTACCTTCAATAAGAGGAAAACAAATAGAGTCAACTACTTTGTTGAACTTTTCTGTACTGTAAGCCTGTTCATATATGTATATTTACTGTCTAATTGGATATGCGCTTGTCCGCCAGATAATTGGGGTCAGACAGGTCAAGCAAAGCATTGTTATGTTAACAAATGACGTGTCATTTGCTGTATACCAGACTTATTTCATATTAGGATGTATAGCAATAAGCAGCCAATCATATATACATGTATAAAAAAATGCAGAAATTAACTCTTTCCCAGGTATATCACAGGAGGGGAGGAAGTCTCCTGTGATCCCTGATAAGCCTTGTTGAGCAGCAGCTAACGCTGCAGCATGCATGTTACAGGGAATTTCCTTGTCACTGCAGTTGACCCTGCTCTAGATGAGACAACGTTGATCACAGAGCAGAAAATGGACCCATAGTCTGTGTCTTAAGTATAGCTCCGCAGCGAGTAAGATAGGATTTTCTGTCCATGGCTTGTATAGGTGTTTGAGTAGCTGAAGTACTGAGAGCATTACCTATAATTCAGTGACAAAAACTGTAACATTATACACATGAATGGCTGCTGTTCATATACCATGGTGTCCTCAAATTGAAGGAGGGAGTAAATATTGCACCTCACACCACACAGCAAGTTAGAAATGACCCATAAGTGTTTAATATCTATATTATAATATTCTGTATAATTTAACATATACATTTAGTATATATATTAAAAACTCATGGATAGTTCCTAACTTGCTATGTGATTCACAACTGTGTGAATCCCACATTCAGTTTCTGAATACATAAATAATAAACCCATCAGTGTTTATATTTTAATATTTTGTTCTTCTGTTTTTTTCTCTCATTCTACCCTGTTGCCGTTCTTTCCTGGTTGGCAGTAGACATGCATCTGGTAGCTGCCATGTTTTAAGAGGTGTTTTCTTTAGCTCTGTCAACTAATCTGCAGTGGGCACTCAGAAACCTGCAGTCTGCTAGGAGCATTTCTGAAAATCTTCTGTAAGTTGTACTTGAAACTGCCAGTAACTTTACATTTGATCTATTAATTGAGTAAAACTTTTTAAACTGTAATTTAACCAAAAGCCTATAGTCTCTAACAATTTGTGTGGCTAATATTTTATATTGGGGTATATAACAAGAAAGCCATTAAAACCAAACAGCTAGCAAAATGATCTGGTACTCATTCTTCCTGCAAGAATTATACCATAAATGTAAGTGGATCAGAGGTTATTTAATTATTTAGGTTTAGATTTCAGGTGTGACATACCCAAAGTAAAATATGAATGCAAGAATAAATTGCTTGCTTCCATGAAAACAAAGGCTGCGGAGTCAGGCATACACATTTATGCAGAGAAAATATTTACTTCTAATTCATTTATAGACTTCTTCCCTTCCAGCGATATGGAAGGGAAGAGGGATATGTGGTCAGTGGGATATGCTGGATGTCCTTTCCTAGTTCAAGTATTAAATATTGTACGTGAGGCATGCAGTCCTGTGTGTAATGTACTCCATCTGTTACAAGGCTGAAAAGAACATTTGGTGCACACACCTGCCAAATGAACTGCTGTGAGCTGCCAAAGTGTAACACATTAAAAGCGAGAGAAGGTTGAATTTCCCAGTTCTCTGATGCCTAAGAATGTGGCAATTGGAAAACAATTTCTAGTGTAGCATACAGTGGAAGAATACAAAATTATTTATATTCCTCTCTCTTTGGTGTTTCCAGTCATTTCCCCACCTTCCCCCCATGTCCACAGTTGTCTCTCTCAGCAGTGAGCGGAGGTTTACTGCCACAGGGCATTACTCAGTCTCTCCCTGAGGTGCACAGCCAGGCATCCTGTTTTTCCTTTGGAATCTCCTTGCCTTCTATTTCAAAAATATCACATCTCTGCTAGAAGTCATGGCTACCAGCAGAGCTGGTTTTTTTTAAGCCTAGGAACTAGACCAATGAGAAGATTCTGGGCGCATGATGCACCCAGTTGGTGTTTCGTTAAAGTAATGGAGACCTGAAATAGTTCCCAAGAGGGAGCTCAAGACCCCGGTTAAGGTAGGAAGTGTGCCCACAGTCACAGAAGAATGCACCTCTCTGGTTTTCTTCCATTTCCCTTTGCTCGGTGCAAGGGTGGCTTGAGGTAGATGGGAGGACATGGCACTCGGACAATTGCAGGCTGCTGGTGCATTGCCAAGCTGCATTGTTCCTCCTGCTCAGCTTACAGCCCTGTTCTTGATGCTTCTCAGCTTTGCTCTGTGGAGGAGTTAGTCCTTGGTCAGTGGAGAAATGAGGGGGAGGACAGAAGAATTTTGAGAAATTGCTTTGCCTCAACTTGCTTCTGTGGCATAAAAAAGGAAGTAATTTGCAGGGCATAAAAATGCCCCCCTTCTCCTCAACCCAGCAATCAGGAGAGGGCAGTGGAAGTCTTTTAGCTTCTGAATTGCACAAGCTGGGCACTGCCTGCGCCAGCACTGTGCAGGACTGACAACATAAGCTCAAACTAAACACAGATAGACTGACCCAAAGCCCCATGTTCCCATGGTCTGTGGAAAAGAGGTCTAAAACTTGAGTGAAAATCTGCATCTGTTCTGTTGTGGGGACATGCACCTAATGAGTGTGTGTGTATGGGGCAAGGTACAGATCATTTGGAAATCTGAATATCTGATATTTGGAAAACTTTGCTATTTGACTCCCTGAGGATCATGTGTGTGAACAGAGGACATATGGTGATAGATATAGATGCAGAAGGGCAAAACACACTGATGTCAGCAAAACAGAAATGAGAAGTGAGTGGGTGTACAATGAAATCTGCAACAGCCAGATCATCTCTCTTTCCTGCTCTTCCCTCATCTTCCATGAATAAAAGATAAGCCTGTCAAGGCTACGGTCTAGACTGTATATTGAAGAATCTTCTGCAGAAACAATGGGACCACAAAACAGATTGCATTGAAACTTGAAGGTTTTAACAGGTTTTAAATTCTGGTTTCCCTTTTGGGAATGTTTGCTTTCAGGACATTCTGCTTGAATAGGTAGTTCTTGGTTGTGTTGAAAGAGTTGAGGTTTCCCTTTGCCCATGCAAACAAAGCTGAAAGCTCTGATTTAGACAGAACTATTGTATGCCTTAATTTAATTGAACAAACACAATCAGCTATAATGAAAGCAAAGTATTTCTGTGCTGTACTGCAGGCGGGTGTTGTACTTCTCAGGGATGGATTATGAGGTTGACAGGATCTGCCCTAGCATAGTTTGGTATTGTCTTTCTCTTTACTGCTGCTCATGGGGATTCATGGTGAAAAAAACCCTACATACATGTATTTTACAAAAACCAGAGAGAGTAATGATGCATAAAACAGAATAACAGAGTGCAATTGCCTCTGACCCAGAACTCTTACTAAATAGTCAGTGATGTCACTTGTGAGTAACAGTGGCAAAACACAGGGAATGACACAGCTTGATAGACCAGAAATTTTTGTATAGGTGGTCCAGTACAAATTAAATTTTACATACCTGCTCTGTCCCTGACTACTCAGTTTTCTGCTTGGCTGGTAGCACATAGTTTCGTCTGGGTCATGTCTCCTGACTGCTTCAGGGTGGAAGGCACACCACGGGAAATGTGCATGGCTGCAGCGTTATGGCAGTTCCCCGCTGCTTGGAAAGCTATGCAGCAGCCATTGAAACTGGGTATAATTTAAGGTCAGCAGTAATGCTGATCTGTCTTGGGCAAAGAACTAGTATGGCTCCAGGGTTAGGTGGTCCCCCTTTAACTCAAGTCCTGCGATACAGAGAGCATGAGTAAACTCAAGGATCTGGAGATAATGGTTGCCACTTGAGGATACAGATACTTATTTTCAATATCTAGCGGTGAGTCCAACTTTTATGCCCTAGCCAAGACATTTAAGACCATGGTGTTACTAGCTCCTCCTCTTATCATAGGTCTGTGCATGTGTGGGAGAAGCGAGATGACACACACAGATGTCCCACATAAGGACCCAACAGCAAAAATGACAGATACAGTAAAGGAGGAACTTTACCAGCTGATAAAGCAGGATGTTATTCATATAAGGTCAGACAGTAGCTGAAGGCATGGTTACTTTCATAAAATCAGACAAAGTAAGAACTTGTGTAAATGGAAAGTTTTAGCGAAAGACATAAAATGCGAACTCACAGGAGCAGCAAGAGAATTTGTCTATATTTCAGATTGTACAAGTATTTTTCAGCTCAAGCACAAGGTGTCACCTTACTTATTCCATAGTCTCAACTCTTAAAAGGTTTACTGAGGGGAATCCCAGGGGATTCAGTGGGAGCTAACCATCTGGATAGGCTCCTGAACCTACATGCCAAATTTCGCAATTGAAATAACTGCAATTCCCTCAGCAACCATGTGGCATGAGGCAGATCTTTCAGGATATGGTGCCCGAGGACAAGAATGATTGGTACTGCAGTAAGCACTGGTGCAGCACACATTCTGCAGCACACCACAAAAAACCAAAACAACCAAAAAACCACAAAAAAACAAACAACAGATCTTTAAAGCGAAGTGGATTTCACTTTAAGCTGAAAAATTAGGTATGTTGGAGATTACCTTTGTAGTCAGTGACAGATTAGTTGAACAAGCTGGAAGAAAACAGGAGACAACTGTACAAACAGAAAGGTTTCCTCAGTTGCAGCTCCCTGAAAACTGAAGCCCTACAGAGACTCCTTTGCAGCTGCCTTGTGTGAACAAACAGATCTCTCATTTGTCTTAGTGGAGGGTATGTGCTGAGGTGTATATGTTTCTTGAGTTCAGAAGGCACTGAGAAGGGTGGAAAGAGAAAAGCCTTGGGCAATTAAGAATGAGGTGCCCCAGAAACAGTTCTATATATTCTGATGTTAATAAACAACCTGTGATCATAGCCACTGCAAGACAGTAGTGTGAAGGATGATGAAAGCACTGAGTAGCCTCAGAAGAGTTAATTCCAGAAAGAAAAAGAGAGACAAGTAAAGAAAGCTAGAGGCAGAATGTGGTTGCAAACACTTTCATGAACACCTCCGTGTAGAAATCACTGGAGATGGCAGCAGATCTTAAACCGCTGGGAGCTGCCGGCTGAGTGAGAAGGCATCTCAGCGGGTCCGCACTGGCTGTTCAATAAGGCTCGCTCCCTGCAGCCCACCCCCTCTCCCCCAGGACGATGAGCTCACAGCGGATACTCTTCCACTTGGCTGTGTGCCACATGCTGGAGTGGATTTGGAATGTGATCTGTGTCAGCAACAAGCTCGTGCCATACTGAGGCAATTCTTAGTATTTTGCTTTTGCTGTAATACCCCTCATATAATTAAGTTTTAATTGTGATACAGTCATTCAGGCTAACCTATGGCTGCTTTATCTCGTGCTTTCCTGTGGGCAGATTTTACTCAGCCTGTTTGGCAACTGTCTCAGCAACAGGCCATGGTAGAATTCTTCTTCCATTTGTTTATAAATATTATATTCCTGCCTGGTAATGTAACATTACCATGGTTTGCAAAAGGTCACACTAGCCTTTTTGTCCTGGAGTTTCTGTAATTCTACCTGCTTCCATCTCAAGCAACACTGAAGCATATGTACCTCCCTTGCAGCTAACCACACACTTCAGTATGCCCCAAACCTGCAATTATTTCCTTCCCTGGTGGTAAATACCTTTTCTCTTTCAAAATGGTGTTGCACATACTGCATGCAAAATGCAGACTCAAAGAACAACTGGGATGCAATGAAGAGGAAGAAAAATACAAAATGAATTCACTCATTATTCCTTAGGAAAATTATTTGCACATTATAGAAAGCTGCAGGTGTGATTGTGGTGGGGCCAGGGTGTGGGCTGTTCTGATACTTCCGAGGCCCTCAGTCATGAACACAGTCTCACTTCTGTTTCCACACCTAGACTGCAGCAAGGATTGTAGAGAGTCTCAATGCAACAGATGTACATAAAAAAAAAATAAAAATTTAAGAGCAGCACTGTTTCCAAGCCCCACCAATTTCAGATGGGCAGTGATCACTGCTGGCTACATTTGTAAGAGGGACAGAGACAGATATATCCATGCCTGTGCCTTCAGTTGTGTAGGTACGCAAATATGCCTGCAGGTGTTTACTCTCCAGTAGGAAAGCTGTTGGCAAGAGTGGGATTGTTGAAAGTAGGCTGTGAGATGCACTTTGTGCACAGATTGCTGCTGCCAACTTAGTGGAGTACGTGTTGAGTGGTTCTTAAAATGCCTTCTGATTGATATTACAATGGTAATGGAGGGGCACATTTGGCCACACCTTTAAGTGTGTGTGAAATAAACTTCTGTGCAGCCAGAGAGAAGAAATGAGTAATGCAGGTGTAGATCAGAAACTTTGTTGAAGTAATAACCTGTGACAATCTAGACTGCATCAGCAAAACCACGAATAGCAAGGTGGAAACCACTGATTTTATACTGGCTGCTGTCGTAAGCAATGGGAGAAATCTTCCTGTATTATTCTCTCCGTATTAATTTCCACCCTAGATTAACTTTTGTCCTCTGCTATTCTGATTATTGAAATGATGATCACCAAACCAGCTCATCTTACACAGCTATGGATTTACTATGTGCAATAAGGTTCAAGGACAACCAGTGAACATCATAACAGCATCTCATGCTCTAGTCCCAGCACAATGGTGAACTGCAAATCAGGAAAAGGTAGACCAAGAGGAGATGTATTGTCATTTGCAATGGCCCAGTTAAGGGGTAAGGAAATCACAGCTTTTAGGAAACTTTGTCAAACAAAAATTCCAGGTACTTCATTTTCTAGAGCATTTTTTCAAATATGTTGCTTCCCTTTGTACCAAATGAGGTGTCTTCAGATAGAAGATACTCTTTCTCCTAGATCAGTTGACACATAATGGGGAAAAAATAAGATACTTTTTCTATAATTCATGAAAAGCTAATCAGAAATGCCCGTGAAGTTTTGTTTCATTTGTCTCAAGGCCTCAGGAGATGGGCAGGAAGTATATTGCCATCAGGGGACTTAAACTTTTGTCAGTATTTTTGTATTTTAACTAGGAAAGAGGCTTCCACCAGTCTCACTGAGTGAAATGTTGTCTTATTGACAGTGAGGACAAATTTTCAGAATTGGTTAACATTTCAGTACCTCAGCTTAAGTCACTGTAATGGGCTCAGGGCTTGCTTTGAGCTTTGGGAATATGCAAGATATATGTTCAGTGAATGCAATAAGCATTTCATCTTGGATATGGCCACCAACTGGCAAGTGCACCTGATACTTTCCCTCCTGCATTTGTTTTTTAAAATTTATTAATTTATTCCTGTTTGGGATTGGGATTCCCCAGCTCTGTCTTTATATTCTCCCTATTGTTCTGCTTTTGTCATTTCTCAAACTTGCTACTGGAAGAGGTAGTCATAACAAGAGAAAGAGTAGAAGAGGACTACCCACAGTTAAGCTTGTCTTTTAATTTTTATAAACTAGCAATATACTTGCAGACTGCAATGGAACTGAACCTTATGAGTTGTATTTATTCTTTGTCATTTAGAAGTACTTGTAAGTCCCAAGCAGTACTGAAACCTAAGTATACAAGACAGTAAATAAATCCAGAGCATGTCAGGAACATCCATCAGGACTTTACAATCAAATTCAATCTACTGACATCAGCTGTATCCAACTGAAAGTAAAAAGAACAGGGGAGGGAACAGGGGAGAGTCTTAATAGAAGGAATGTTTTAATAACTATTTGAGAGATGCACAGCACAAGGTTTTTGGCTTAGAAGAGCCAGATTTGAGGAGGTCATGACTGGCATATGATGTTTAAGAGCATGAAGGGACAGCTAGAAGTGAGTAGAACAGGAAAAGAGAAACCTGATGCTCCAGTTACTTTTTCTGAGGAATGTCAATGGGCAGAGTGAAGGAGAAGAGGAAAGGCCAATATAAAAATGTGGTTGCGTTAATTGCAGGGATCCAAGGCCAAGGGAGACATCTAGATACTGTAGGTGACTTCTGAAAATGCGTGAAGTGTTATGTGGAGAAGGAAAAAGAGAAGCATGAATATAGAAGCAAGGATTGAGTGGGAAACTGTGGAAGAGCAGAGGTAATAATGAGGAAGGAAACAGTGCCAAGGTTGAGCAAGACAAATGGCAAGGAGGAAGCAAGAAAAGCTTGCTTTGAATACATAGGAAGAGCATGAGAGATGGTGGAAACAGCACTGTGAGAAAGAGAACAAGGAATTAGAACAGGCATGAGGTGAGGAGGGAGAAGAGAAAAAATAGAAGACGAAAAGAAAGAAGACAAAAGATGGTACAAGGGAGGAAGAAGGAGGAGGCAAAATGGCACAAGTGTGGTGAGACAGTGGAGAAGTGATGCCAAACAAGCGCTGAATCACTTTGGGAAGAATCAATAGCACAGGGGAATAATCACTGAAAAGAGGTGGTAAATGGTCTGCCAGTAGGAATCCTGGCCACATAGCTCATGAGTGAGTCACTGAGGTGCAGAGCATCAGGTTCACAAACAAGACAGAGCAGAGAAACAGCCGAGCTGCCTTCTCTGTCGTTGTCCCCGCAAGTCTGACAGATGCCAGCCAAAAAGTAGGATATTGGCAAGCCTCTCATCAGTGCTTCTATGAACAAGACAGAATGTGACTGTGTGTAAATATTTTTGAGGATGTGGACTAAACTGATCTGATTTTGATGTTAGGAATGAGTGATGTGTGGACCAGAATCCTGGCCTGTCTGATGCTGTGGGGAAAATCAAGGAAGAAGGGAAAACTGTCTTTTCAGCTGTTTCTGAGTCGCTAGTGTTGGAAGCTCCTGGTGTGCGAGGTGGGTAGGTTGGTAGCAGAGGTTCCTTGGGGACTCTCCTGCTGTCCCACATCACTAGAAGATGGCAGTCTTCAGCTATGCTCTCTTGTCTCCCTTTGCCAGGTCCCTTAGCTGGAAATGAAGAGCCCAAAGTGGGTACCACTTTGATCCTCTGAAGAATGACAGTCTTTATCTTCTTGCTTAGGGCAGCTTTCTTAGTATTTTGCATTTGTAGAGATCCCACATTTCTGGCCTCAAAAATGATTTAACTTTCAGAGGCAGTGTGACATGAGCAACTGATTCAAAAGATTTGCTGAAGCAGCAGTTATTTAGTCATAACTCCAACTTTAAATTAGCCTGCAAACTAGTTGCACTTACTTCTGGATGACAGAGGTGGGGAACAGAATAA